>NC_084563.2:44592098-44652098 GCF_033978685.3 Nerophis lumbriciformis
TTCAATGAACAATGGAGACAGCAAAGAAGAAAGCTGTAGGTGGGAAGCGGTGTATTGCGGACCGGCTGCAGCAACACAAACACAGCCGGTGTTTCATTGTTTACATTCCCCGAAGATGACAGTCAAGCTTTACCATTGGCCTGTGGAGAACTGGGACAACAGAGACTTTTACCAGGAGGACTTTGAGTTGGATGCGCAGACGCGGTACCGTGAGTACGCATGCAGCTGCGGCTTCTAAACATTTGATCGCTTGCCCGTACGTGCGTGCCGCTATGTGCATGTCTTTGTGCTATGAGGTTTTTTCTTACTTTGGCCTCAGTCTGGACCCCCTCTCCAGGGCCCAGGCTTAGACTGAATTATTTTTTTTCTTGAACCCCCCAGTGTTTACCTGTTTCTCACCTACTTTTGATTTGATTTGATTTTTATTAAGGATCCCCATTAGCTGGTTGCCACAACAACCCACTAGTCTTCCTGGGGTCCACAAACTCAATACAATTACAAGTAAAAATATAATTATAACTACACAAATACAGAAACAAATAAAAGCATCAATAAGAAAACAAGCAAACTAATTTACAGACTCAGATAAAATATTACTTTCCTTTTAACAACCTGTTTACTTTCAATGCCAGTGAGAATTCGCAGCAGGTTATTCCAGAGCGATACAGATCTATAAATAAAAGATTTCCGCAAAGCATTCTTCCTGGCACGAGGGAGTACAAAATGCCCCTCACTAGACGCCCTGGTATTACTTTGTAAGGGGCACAGGAAGTTGGCAGACCCGTCAGCGATCCTGTTCTGTCTCCCTATAATGTTTGTCTATTCTTGAATGGGATTGTGCTGAAAATGTTAAAGGCCTACTGAAATGCGATTTTCTTATTTAAACGGGGATAACAGGTCCATTCTATGTGTCATACTTGATCATTTCGCAATATTGCCATATTTTTAAGGCTGCAGCTAACGATTATTTTTCTATCGATTAATCTATAGATTATTTTTTTCGATTAATCGGTTAATCTATAGATTATTTTTTCGATTAATCTATAGATTATTTTTCCTTTTACCGATTATTTTTTTTATTTAAAATGAAGATGAAAAAATAAATGTTGGCCAGTTTTTTCAAAAGGCATGACTTTAAAATACAAAAAAAAAAGTATGGCCACTCAGTCAACATTGACAACCACATGACAAAATATTCTGTAACAATGTAAACATTTAAAACTTTTAACATTTAACAAAATTAAAAGTAGCTTATTTGCTTTTTAATGTGCAAATATAAAAGTAAATATCCAGTGCAAATCTTAATATTCTGCAATAGTATAAGCATTTCTAAAGTAAAAGTATTGCTTATTTTGCTTTAAAATGTGCAAAAATAAAGATAAACATCCAATACAAAAAAGTGCAAAACGAAATATTCTGTAACAGTGTAAACATTTCAACAAAAGTAAAAGTATTGCTTATTTTGCTTAATAACACAACAATGATAGTATGATTAAAGTGAAAGTTAATTGTTGGTTTGTACATAGTATATGTAACTGTTAATGTTGTAAAAGGTATTTGCACAACTAATTAATGTTAGCGTTAAAGAGGAGCGCGTCTTTGTAAACACTGAACAGGCATGCCAAACGCGCCTCTCAGAGCGAAACAGTGTTTTAGTTTATGAATTTACAACGCAGATACAAATGACACATTCATGATTTTGTGTAATGATGACAATGTATACTCACGCGGACGATTGACTAGTTGATGGTGATGGCATGAACGCTGTCGGGTGTTTTCTTTTCAAATGTTCCTTCATAGCCGTTGTGCTGCTATGATAGGCCATTTCCGCTCGACACAGTGTGCATACAACTGTCAAGTGTTTTGCTTTTTTCGCTGTGCTTATCCCACACTTGAAGGGATGTACCAATGCTGAATGTGGCTTCTGGATTTCACTCAAAAGACCAGACCGTAGTTACTTTTTCCTTTTATTTTCCTTTAGTTTGCAACAGTTTTTCCAACCAAGAAACAGCTTCTTTTTTCTTCTTTAGTCTTTTTAGCAGTCTTTAGCAGTGTTAATAGACTTTAGTTTCTTTAGCTGTCATTAGCTGTCTTTAGTAGCCTTTAGTAGCCTTTAGCTTCTTTAGTAGGTGAAAAACCTTTAAGGACAAAACACCACAAGATTAACATGCTGTAAAAAATCAATCAATTATCAATCCCATAATTTACAACTATTAATTAGCTATCAAACTCTTAACCATTAAACAAGTGCAAGAAAATGGACACATCTTTTCCCTTTAAGTTAAAACAGATTTTAAATAAATTGTCTCAACATAAATGCACCAAGATACATATAAAATACATTTAACACCAGAAACACAATAGATAAATGCAACAGAAAACCCAATATGCAAATACATAAATACCTAACCAATTAACCACCTATTTAGATACATATTTAAAATCCATATTCAATATAAATATATTATTAATTTAGCAGTGAAACACTCAATCTTAAACGCTGTCTACTGGTAGAAAAATGCCCCTTTTTCTACGCCCTCACCAACACAGTTAAATCCAACACTTTAAATTGAGCGACTTCACCCTCCTGATGAAGCAAACTGCTCCAACATTTATCAAACTAAGCAAAGAATATCAACACTAAACAACAGTTGCATAACACACTGTGTGTATTTAGCCTCCAGACTAAGCACGCTACATGCACACAACCCCCCCTCCCATCTCACCAGCGCAACAGGTGCGCCACACCCACGAAGAGAAATATTAAATCTTACATACTTTTGGCACAACTCTGGGTTATCTGTAATGAACTAAACCTTTTTCCACTCTGCGCTGGCGTCTTTTGTACTCCTTGATTTGACACAGCGGTCTAATTACCGGGCTCGCGCACCAGCAGATGAGAAAGGAGCGCGCCGCGTTATACCTGCGCGCGAACGTAAACTGATCGGCTCTGATTTTATAAGCCGACTGGCCGAAATAATGCCGAATTATATACATTTGTTTATTGAAATACTCCCACACTTTTGACGACTTTTGGCGTGCTTTTTTTCCCTCGCTCGCACCGCTCGCATCATCTGCTTTGCGCTCCGCCATGACGGCAGTGTGACGTAAATATGCGACGCGTCGAAGCATAAAAACGACGTCGACGTATTTACGTAACCGATGACGTCGACTATGTCGACGCGTCGTTTCAGCCTTACATATTTTTGCTGAAAGGATTTAGTAGAGAACATCGACGATAAAGTTTGCAACTTTTGGTCGCTGATAAAAAAGCCTTGCCTGTACCGGAAGTAGCAGACGAGTAGCGTGACGTCACAGGTTGTGGAGCTCCTCACATCCGCACATTGTTTACAATCATGGCCACCAGCAGCGAGAGCAATTCGGACCGAGAAAGCGACGATTTCCCCATTAATTTGAGCAAGGATGAAAGATTCGTGGATGAGGAAAGTGAGAGTGAAGGACTAGAGGGCAGTGGGAGCGATTCAGATAGGGAAGATGCTGTGAGAGGCGGGTGGGACCTGATATTCAGCTGGGAATGACTAAAACAGTAAATAAACACAAGACATATATATACTCTATTAGCCACAACACAACCAGGCTTATATTTAATATGCCACAAATTAATCCCGCATAACAAACACCTCCCCCTTCCCGTCCATATAACCCGCCAATACAACTCAAACACCTGCACAACACACTCAATCCCACAGCCCAAGGTACCGTTCACCTCCCCAAAGTTAATACAGCACATATATTTACCTAAAGTCCCCAAAGTTACGTACGTGACATGCACATAGCGGCACGCACGTACGGGCAAGCGATCAAATGTTTGGAAGCCGCAGCTGCATGCGTACTCACGGTACCGCGTCTGCGCATCCAACTCAAAGTCCTCCTGGTAAGAGTCTCTGTTGTCCCAGTTCTCCACAGGCCAATGGTAAAGCTTGACTGTCATCTTTCGGGAATGTAAACAATGAAACACCGGCTGTGTTTGTGTTGCTGCAGTCAGCCGCAATACACCGCTTCCCACCTACAGCTTTCTTCTTTGCTGTCTCCATTGTTCATTGAACAGATTGCAAAAGATTCACCAACACAGATGTCCAGAATACTGTGGAATTTTGCGATGAAAACAGACGACTTAATAGCTGGCCACCATGCTGTCCCAAAATGTCCTCTACAATCTGTGACGTCACGCGCTGACGTCATCATACCGAGACGTTTTCAGCAGGATATTTCGCGCGAAATTTAAAATTGCACTTTAGTAAACTAACCCGGCCATATTGGCATGTGTTGCAATGTTAAGGTTTCATCATTGATGTATAAACTATCAGACTGCGTAGTAGTGGGTTTCAGTAGGCCTTTAATTTACCCTCGGGGATTAATAAAGTATTTCTGATTCTGATTCTGATTACCACTAGTGTTGGGAAAAACGGCGTTATATGATGACGATGTCACTAACACAAGTAGTTTTTGAAGTATATACTGTATTTTTCGGACCATAAGGCGCACTGGATTATGAAGCGCATTAAAGTGGTCATGCTATGATTTTTTTTCTACAGTTAAAACACTTCCTTTGGTCTACATAACATGTAATGATGGTTCTTTGGTCAAAATGTTGCATAGATGATGTTTTACAGACCATTTTCAAGTCGTTTTCTAACCGTCTCTTCAGGATGCGGCGTTTTGTGGGCGGGTCTTATTTACGTGGCTCCACTTCGACAGTGTCTTCTCCCCGTCATCTTTGTTGTACTGGTAGTTTATAGCGCTTCCATAGCAATTGCGAAGGATGAATGCCCCACAACAAGAAAATAAAGCAAAAGAAGGAGCATATTGATCATGGCGCATAATACAATGGCGGGCGCACGCAAATTTTCGGGACCTCCAAGGTTTCTCATTCCAATGGGTTGAGTTTTTCCTTGCCCTGATGTGGGATCTGAGCCGAGGATGTCGCTGTGGCTTGTGCAGCCGTTTGAGACACTCGTGATTTAGGGCTATAAAAGTAAACATTGATTGATTGATTGATTGATTGATTAAACAAGCATCTATCTCCCTGCAGTATACACATATCTCTTATGTGTGACTGCCATCTACTGGTCACACCGATCATTATGTACCAAAGAAAAAATAGCTTCAAGGTCAGCAAGCACAACCAGAATTAATACGTACATTAGACGCACCGGGTTAAATGGCGCACTGCATTTCTGGGAAATCTGGGAATTTTTGGAATTTGTCAAGGGAAAGCCTGCGATTGCCGAATAGGCTGAATAGTTAGAATTTAGATTGCTTTGAATCGGGTGAAACATGTGGAAGGTAGAGCGTGAAAAAATCTGGACAAGAAAAAGTAGAGGAATAACTCGATGAGGCAATTCCTGAAGAAATTGTGTGCAAATAGTCTAATGCTGAAGTTGAACTGATATCCTGGAATTTTTTTTAGAATTGTTGAAGTAGAGCACACAATTCCCAAACAGGCTGAGTATTTTCAAGTTGAAACAGTTTGAATCAGATGAAACATGTGGGAATTGGGGAACTTTGAAGAATGTCCCATTGATTTCAATGGGAATTTCCCAGAAATTTGGGAATTTTGGGAAAAGCGATAATTTTTTTGAAAATGGTAAAAAACTTAAATGGTCTGAATCAGTTTAAATAGTTGGTGTTGTCATTTTGTAAATCGGTTGAGAAATGTTGAAGTAGTAACATGTTGAATTGAGAAATAGTATTACGGAATTCCTGGAATTTCGAGGAAACCGGGAATTTTTCCAGTTCATAAAACAACTTAGTTTTTTGTCCTAATTAAGAGGAATGTTTTGACTGTAGAACGTTTGAAATGCGTTGAAGAATGTGGAAGGAGTAGTCGCCAGAAAAAAGGGTGGAAATAGGGCTTTGAAAAAACAGGAATTCTGGAAAATCCTGGAATTTTTTTGAACTTGGAAAAAAAGGTTGTTTTAATTTCCAGGATGGTGGAATGGTTGGAAGTTTGAAAAATGGCCAATTCATTTTGAATGGGAAAAATGTCTCAGAAAACCTGGAATTCTGGGAAATCTGGGAATTTTTGGAATTTTTCAAGGGAAAGCCCGCCATTCCCGAATAGGCTGAACAGTTTGAAGTTGGAACGGTTTGAATCGGGTGAAAAATGTGGAAGGTAGAGCGCACCAAAATCTGGAGAATAATAATAATAAGTTGACTAATAAATAGATTAATTTTGGTGTAGAAAACCATATGTGTGAATGCTTTGGAGCATTCACACAATTACCAAACAACTGGATGTAACCCTACTGTGACTGGTGAAAGGAGTCAGCTATTACAGCACAACCTTCTGTTTCCCCATAACGCTAATACTCAGTATAGCCTGAACATACATGTCAAATTCTGTAAAGTATACCCTAAACAGGTAGTGTTGCGTTCGGACCAGATGTTCCTCCAAGGGAATTTAAGTTACTGGTCAATCCCAAGTTCTTTTGATGACACATAAAATGAGTTTAAATTATCACCAGAACAGAATAGGTATTTTGTAATTTATTTTCAAAGCTTTGAAGAGACCAGCCTAGGACAACACATTCAATTGCGTAGCCAAGTTGATCTGAAAACATTACGGAAGTGCTGTGTTCTTCAATATGTCCCTCGCCCCCACCCTCCAGAAGTAATACACAAGTCAATTGTTCTACTCTGAGAAGAGACAGGATAAGTTAAGAAAAAGGAGTACTTCCACTTCCCACATTCCAAGCTCAAGGTAATTCACAGTGTACCATCGGTCATGAGATGGAGAAAAAATAGAAAAAACACAAAGAGAAAACACTAGTTATTTCAAACATGGCTATAGAAAGAAATAACTCTTAAATATGGATATATGTAGATATCTATCTCCGTCAATAGCAACAAGTATTGGGTTACCATTAACGTGTCTTGGCTTCGGGTTTAGCTTTTGCAGCTGGCTGTTTGTCAAACATTACACAGCAACAGAAACACTGACCTAATTCCACAAATCTGCTGGCCTAAATCACAGGGTCTCTACAAATAAAATAGCTATGCCGTGCGATCAGAAGTAGCCATGGCACAAAAAGTGTAAATGACACAGCCCAAGGGTAATGTACGGTGTGAATGTCTATACATACAGTATGCGTGTATATACAGTATATCATATAATTTAACATAACACAATTTGCAACACTATCCACAAATGCAGAATATGTGTATGGCACCGAATGCAGAATTTTAAATATAATTCATTGGAGGACTCGTACTACTGTGATTGATGAGGGTTTTTTTTAACATTAAATATATTTGAGGCTTGAAATGAATACAATTACTTGTAGCACACAAAAGGGGTGGGCTTTATGTCAACGTGCACCTCATGGTTATGACAATGCAACGGATAAGAGATGATTGGAGATTCGGCGAGACAGGGTTGGATCATAAATGTATGGAGTATGAGGTCGGAGAAAGCCATTACAGCAAGTTTTGATAAGAAGAAATGATGATGGAAATGTGGTGTTGTAAAGGAACTACAGGGTATGGGTGAAGACACATATGAAAACAACTCAGACTCAACTACTGGAGGGAGTTCTTTTACGTGACTGACCTTTTTCGCTGACACTTTCCATGTCCACGTCCTCACAGCTGGTGTACTCAGGCGTAGAGCCGCCCTCCTCCTCTGAGCTGCTTATGGACATCTGCCTCTTGTTTACTCCGCGCTTGCTCTTGTACGACCGCGAAGGGGGCGGACACAACGACTCGGACTGTTCCGAACTCTGAGAGTCCTTCCTCAGCAGGTTGTCCCCAGCTTTGTCTCTCGCCGGGTGTGTTGAACCTTGCTCCGAGCAGTCCTTGTTATCCGGCGGTGGTACGGCTCGCGCAGGTTCCCGCGCGGTCCTTTCCACAGAGTAAGCTCGGAGGTTTTCTGAGTGCGCTTTGCGATTTCCCCTCCTGGTCAAACGGTTTTCAGGCAACTGTGCTCCACTGCCTCCTCCTTCACCAGGCCCTAGTCCGACCTCATTGATTGCCAGATCACTGTGTCTACGTTCATGGCGGACCTTGGAAACCTTTGCATGCATGCGCATCTCCTGCTCCTCTTTTTGGGGTTTCACAGGGTACCGAGCAAGGTTGGGGTCACTGCGGTAGCGGTTCTGGAACTCCTCCTCACGTCGCTGGCGTTCCCTCTGTTCATCGTCCTCTGTCCGTCTGCGATTTCTTTCCAAACGACCCAAGCCGTCCTCCCCGTTATCATAGTCCTGAGAGTGGATCTTCTCTAGCCTGTGACCATTGCCCAACTGTCTCTCCCTTCGTTCGCCGAGGCCAACTCTTTCATCCAAAGATGACTGAGATGGCAACTTTCCAGCAGATCTCCGAGCACTACCACGTCCCAACCCTCCCTTACCGTTTTGTTCATGGTAAGAAACCGGCCTTTTCCTGGAAGAGAAGGGCATTCCAATATTGTAAAATGACAGTAAAGTGTATGGACAAACAAGCCTGAACACATAATCGTGCCAAGAAGATCATGGGCTTCACTCTTCCTGTCTGTCTGTAAGCAGGATTATACTGACACAAGCGAGCAAATTAACTTTATAGCCCAATGAACATGGGAGGCAGGGCTCAACAGAGAACTTAAAAAAAAACATGGGGCAATATTATTAGTGGCGTAAAGTCACTGGTGAAGAATTCATATACAGTGGAACCTATTTAAGTCAGTGTCGACATCACCAGTTGTGGACATAGTCGAAAATAGCTATTGAACCTAAAGTACGGTGGTTTGTTGACTGGGTTTCGCTCTATTTTTGCAACTACCAGCCTTCTATGGTTTGTTAGTATGGATTTTGACATAACCACAAATCAAGCAAGCGATAATTGTCACGACGGGGTTTTCGCAGCTTACTGCGGGGTCCGTTCTCCCGAAATGCAGACGGACCACTCCGGACATGGCGTGCGGGTAGGAACATGATTTAAAAACTCAAAGAGGTACAAAAAACAGAAAACGAGCCTGACAGAACAACGTGCCTGATCGCACTCGGAGCTAAAGCTAACACTTAGCATAGACTATGGACAAGAAATAATCCCGTAGCTTTGGCATGAAACAATTTACGTAGCAGGTTGCATGAAGCAAATAATGACGCCAGGCCGACTGACTGGCAAAGGCAAGCTTAAATAATGCCTCTGATTAGTGAGCGGGCGAACACTAATCAGAGACAGCTGGAAATAATAAGTAACCATGTTAACTAAAACAAACAAGGGTGCACAAAACAGGAACTAACAGAACAGAACAAAACATGATCTGGACCACGGATCATAACAATAATGGTGAAGTTAACAAAACTAGACATAAACTGATGGATTTGTCGACAAAGGTGGTTGTCCTTGTATGTCAATGTTGACTTGGGCGGGCAGTTTTAAGTAATAAGAGGAACCGGGTGGACCAGGACTTGATTAGTTGGTCGACTTAAACTAGTTGGTGACATAAACAGGGTCAGCTTTAACGGGTTCCACTGTATACAGCAATAGCATATTTATAAGAACAACTGTGAACAATAAACGCATATTTATTTTGTCTGTGGAGGTGGAGCACCACCACCACCATCATGTAATATTTCACAGCAGGGAAGTCTTTGATCAACACCTGCTTTTTAAGTCTTAAACAAGTCATCTATGCAGTTGTTATGTCATCATCCTGTCAAGACCACACAGATCTATCATCTATCTATCTATCAGTTTCCATTATTTAAAATGACACTCAGCTGGAAATAATATTTATGTATGGCACTCATGTGCAGAGGACATACCTTTTATATGATACATCATGTCTAATATGTATTGTAAATTAATACAATCAAGTAGCATGTTAGGTGGGTGTGCATTTTGTAACAATAGGAATTGTTACAAATTGTTACAGTGACGGACCGGAGGCCTTATTGAATGTTGATGTATGTCTATATACCGTATTTTTCGGATTATAAATTGCTCCAGAGTATAAGTCGCACCGGCCGAAAATGCATAATAAAGAAGGAAAAAAAACATATACAAGTCGCACTAGAGCAGGCCTGGGCAATTATTTTGACTCGGGGGCCACATTTAGAAAAAAAAAAATTGTCTGGGGGCCGGTATATCTATTTTTAGGAACATTAATACAAAACCTCACAATAATGTCCGATTGAATGCTAAAAACGTTATGACGGACCGCCTTAAAAAACGTAATGGAATTTAACATTTTTCTATAAACGATAAAACACTGAATATTGACAAAATATGTATGTCATGCCCCCTTTCGATCGACATATTTTACAATCAAGTGAAACGCAACAAAAATGCAACAAACAGTGAAATATTAATGCAAAGGGTACAAAATAAACCCACCTACAGTCTGATACATCTGATATTTGCTGAATTCCCCCCAGGGATCAATAAAGTACTTTCTATTCGATTCGATTCTATTCTATATATCACTAAGCTTTAGAACTTCCGCGTCTGTGGAAACGCTTATAGCCCACACTGCTTGGTGCCTCGTCTGAGCTGCTGTGACGTAGATTACCATAGTAACTAATTAGATTACCATAGTAACTGGTATATCATCCATAAGCGCAGATTCCAACCATTGAAATACTTTGCATAGTTGAAGACTTATGGTCATTGGAAAACATCACTGCACATCATAATGGCAGCTACAGTTTCCATTTTAAAGATCTAAAAAAATTATTTGGGACTGTCCGGCGGGCCAGATTGAAAAGCTCAACGGGCCGCATGTGGCCCCCGGGCCTTAATTTGCCCAGGTCTGCACTACAGTATAAATCGCATTTTTGGGGGATATTTATTTGATAAAATCCAACACCAAGAATAGACATTTGAAAGGCAATTTAAAATAAATAAATAATAGTGATTGCCGTTTTCTGCTGCATATTTCACTACTTCCAGCTTGTAACCTGCAGTATATGATTTTCTTTTCGGTGCCATTTTTGCTCAGCCCTTCTCAGTTTTTATAAGTTGAAATGTTGAAATGATCAATTTTCATAGGTACGGAAGTAGTAGCAGGTAGCATCTTTTTTTTTTAAATGTACTTCTGCCAAGACCCGCCCCTGCCAAATTTTTATTGGTTGATGTGTGTGTGTCAAGATTGCTGTTCTACGCCTAGTCTCTTACGTGAATGAGATAAATAATATTATTTTATATTTTACGGTAATGTGTCAATAATTTCACACATTGTTAGAATAATTGTTTGTAAGTTATCACAAAAAACTTTGTGTTGAAATGAGTTCCAGGCAAAAAGACAAAAGGCTGTCTTTGAAACCAACCAAGAAGAAGGCTCGTAAAACTCCACTGGGACTTCTAAGCGGAGAGTTAACAGGATCTGCCCAATTTCCAGACAAACTCTTTTTGAAGTATTTTACGAACTCTTTTTGAACTATTTTATGGAACTCTCTTTGAACTATTTTATGGAACTCTTTTTGAACTGTTCGGTAACCAAAGGCAACACTGTTCACGACCCACTTCCCTCTGGAAGCAGCTGTGGTCAGGTGGGGGGAGAAAGTCAAATAAAGAAGGAGGAGTGCAATCTTGTGGCAGAGCGTGCTGGAGATTGTAGAAGGATACAATGTCCAGGCGACTCTCCTCAATATATTGAGTCCAAATTGAATTCTGTCTCTATTTAATTCTTTGCCTCTTGTCTTGTTTAATAGATGTCATCAGTGTTTGAACCTGACACACATAAGTCGCTCCAGAGAAAACTATGAAAAAAACTGCGATTTATAATCCGAAAAATACGGTAGTGTGTACAATAAAAATAAATAAACTGAGTGAGCATGTGTAATTCTCAAACGTCCGGTTTGTAGAATCAAGAGACAGAATTTAAGCAAGGTGTTTTAGTGATGTCAGATGGCAACGAGACCAATATATTACTTAGATTTTTTTACTTTTTTAGTGGATTAATAGTCATCTGTGGATTACCGGATCACTAGGATGAAGCGCTGTAGTGGCGGTTGTGAGTAAAGACTATGTCCGCATAAACCAGGATATTTCAAAAACGCCTATTTATTTATTTTGTCTCTAAGTTAGCAGCAGAATTTAAAAAAGTAATGTGCAGATTTTATTGAAACGTTCAGAAGATGTCTGAAATGGGGTAAGTAACGAGTGCTTAGATTTTGAGGAAGATCCGGTGAGCTGTTTTGGAGAAAAAAGCTACCAGTTTCTTTTACTGTTTAAAGGACGGTGATGAGCACAAAAATGTAGGCTTCCATTATTTGCGTCAATGTGAATTTCATCATGCTGTAAGTGTCTACATGATTTGTTTACTGTATATCATTTCTAGGGGTGTAACGGTACACAAAAATTTCAGTTCGGTACGTACCTCGGTTTAGCGGTCACGGTTCGGTTCATTTTTGGTACAGTAAGAAAACAACAAAATATACATTTTTTGGTTATTTATTTACCAAATTTGTAAGCAATGGCTTTATCCTTTTAACATTGGGGACACTATAATAATTCTGCCCATGTTCATCAACATTAAACTGCCTCAAGTTGTTGCTCAGATTAAATAAAATGACAAAACTCTTCTTTTACATATAAAAAGTGCAACATTAAACAGTTTCAAGTCAACTCATCATGCTTAATTTATTGCAGCATTTGGGAAGCTTGTAGTTGATTTTTATTATGTAAATATTATATTTTTATCAACATGTGATAGCAGGGACCCTGCCATTCAAAACTAAGCTGCTGCATTACTAATGATTAATGTAACTATAGCTGAAAAAATGGTGCAATAGGAGAGACTATTCATCCCTGAACACCATGGAGTTCATGTAGGCTTAATCATGCAGTTACATTATTATATCAACTATCAGAGACAGAAACTCTTCATTTAACATAATGTCCGTTTTTGCTGCTTCAACACAGCTCAATCAACACAGAATGAGGTAAAGTGAAATAACAGACAGGCAGGGCTTTGCTGTCCATAACACACACATACACACACACACACTCACACACACACACACACCTCAAGCCAGGACTGCGAGCAAGCTGAGCTGCCTCTTATATTTCTAGAAGGTCAACGGGCTCATAGTGATGTTACTAGTAGTTGACTGGGAGGTGTTTATTATAATTTTGGGAGAGTCCGCTGCCTGATGCTTACCTGCTAAATGCTAAGCACTGACTACATGCGCTCTGAATACGCACTGCTGATTGGCTGTTACCGCTCTGTTTGTAACCAATCAGATGGTTGTGTAGGTGGGACAATGCTGGGTGCTGTGTAGAGTACTGACAACAGACAGGCAGAAGGCTACTTAATATGTTGGTGTGGAAACTCGTTCGGTACACCTCAAGAACCGAACCGAAATAAATACACGTACCGTTACACCCCTAATCATTTCAAATGATGACTTACTTGTAGCGCGAGTGACAAAGTCTACACTAAGTAGGTCAACACGATGTAATTCAATTTTAATTATTTTGTTTGCGTAAAACTTAGGTTGTTGATACGGAAGCCTGTGCATGCTCAGTAGCGTCGGGTAGCCCGATTTTTGGGCAGCCCATTTTTACGGAACATCGGATAATTTCTACTACGTTATCTAAAGTTTACATTGTGAGCCTCAACTTCTCTCTGTGTGTAGCCATACCTCCACCTACAGTGGCAAATAGAATGGATGACTGACAAGAGGGTTCACTTCATTAGTTTCCTTCTGCTATTAGATGCACTATATTGACAAAAGTATTTCATCATCATCGGCGGTCACTCGAACAAGTATGACGATCCTCCTGGTAGGGGTGTATCCCTTTATGGAGGATGCATGTGCGTGACTTAGTTTAACGTGGGGAGACTGGTGCACAGACAGTCACCGCACGATCCTTGACAGAATCGGGTCAGGGTCCAGTGGCATGGAGCCCAAGACTTGTTTTGTGTCCTGGGCATGACGTTAAAGTGCATCTGGCAGTGGAGGCTCCTCTATGGGGTCTTGGGGCACCTTTACTACTGCATACTTGCCAACCCTCCCGAATTTTCCAGGAGACTCCCGAAATTCAGCGCCTCTCCCAAAAAACTCCCGGGACAAATATTCTCCCGAAAATCTCCCGATTTTCAGCCGGAGCTGGAAGCCACGCCCCCTCCAGCTCCATGCGGACCTGAGTGAGGACAGCCTTTTTTCATGACGGGAGGACAACAGGGTAACAAGAACTAAATCATCCAGACTAGAGATAAATTGTATTATTATGTTTATTTTACCTAAAAATAAATATATTTATGAATTAAAAAAAAAAAAAACTAAATACATTTTTACTATATTTTGCTAAAAACATCAAAATTAATTGTATTTTTATTTGTATTTTTTCGTGACTCCTTATTACATCCAGCCATAGAATTATACATTAAAATAAACATATTTCAAATAATTGATTTTAAATTATCATAATAATTCATTTAAAATGACCATATTTAATTATTAAAATAATTGCTTGTTTATCAACAACTTTAGCATTTTATTCATTACATTTTGAAACTCTCAGAAGCCAAGTTATGTCATATTCCTTAATATTTATTTATGCAAGTTTGAAGTATCAATTATCTAAACACAGTTTTGTTTGCATATTTTCAGGATGTAGATATCTATATATCTATATATATATATATATATATGTATAATATGTATGAAATACTTGACTTGGTGACTAGCTGTCAATATACTCCTCCCCTCTTAACCACGCCCCCCAACCATGAAGGGGGAATTGCAAACTTCCTGTTCATTTTTGCTGGGGGTTGTCAGTATATGAAATGTAGGTCTAAGTAAGACCTACATAGAGGTTTCATGTCTCTAAGACATTCCTACTGGAAGTTACAGGCAGTTTTGTCTGAGTTTTCTTCCTAGGAGCAGTTGTGTCTGTGTTTTCTTCCTAGGGGGCGCTATAGCGCAATTTTGAGTTTTGGGGTTGGGTTTTTTATGAGAGCGCAATTTTTGCCAGCCCTGATGTGTGTGTCCAGTTTGATGAGTTTTGAAGCGTGTTAAGGGGGTCAAATTACAGCCCAAAGAGGCAAAAGTGACTGTTTTTACTAAACTTTTGTTTTGAAGGGGGAATTGCAAACTTCCTGTTGATTTTTGCTGAAAGATGTCAGTGTGTGAAATGTAGGTCTAAGTGAGACCTACATAGAGGTTTTTGTTTCATGTCTCTACGACATTCCTACTGGGAGTTAGAGGTAGTTTTGTCTGTGTTTTCTTCCTAGGGGGTGCTAGAGCGCAATTTTGAGTTTTGGGGCTAGGTTTTTTTGATTAGATCGCAATTTTCGTCAGTCCCGATGTGTGTGTCAAATTTGGTGAGTTTTGAAGCATGTTAAGGGGGTCAAATTACAGCTCAAAGAGGCGGCGGAATAATAATAATAAAACCTTACAATTACAATAGGGTCCTCTGTCACAAAGGGACATTGCGGTCCCTAATTAGCTAACCTCAATGAACCCAAAAATACCCCAAAATAAGTATATTCCCACCAATAACAACTTTACTACTATATGAGTGCGTATTTTCTATTGTTTCATTAAAAATAAAACCGCAAAGTCCATTTGGCTGTCATCTGTTTTAATATGAGACACAATTGTGTCAAAGTCATGATTTTTTTTTTCATGCTTGAAATTAAAGCCACCTGCTTTGACTCACATATGAACTTGAAGTGCCATCCCATTCCTAACCCATAGGGTTCAATATGATGTCGGTCCACCTTTTGCAGCTATTACAGCTTCAACTCTTCTGGGAAGGCTGTCCACAAGGTTTATAGGAATTTTCGACCATTCTTCCAAAAACACATTGGTGTTGGTCGAGAGGGCCTGGCTCGCAGTCTCTGTTCTAATTCATCCTATAGGTGTTATATCGGGTTCAGGTCAGGACTCTGTGCAGGCCAGTCAAGTTCATCCACACCAGGCTCTGTCATCCATGTCTTTATGGACCCAAGGGCACAAAGCAAGGTCTAGCCTGGGGTATGCGATATAGCTCGGTTGGTAAAGTGACTTGAGCAACTTGAGAGTTCCAGGTTCGATCCCCGCTTCCACCATCCTTGTCACTACCGTTGTGTCCTTGGGCAAGACTGCTCCCAGTGTCACACCCACACTGGTTTAAATGTAACTTAGATATTGGGTTTCACTATGTAAAGCGCTTTGAGTCACAACTCCAGGAGTTGGGCTTGGCCCCTTAGTTCCAGTAAAAGGAACTTTGAATGCTCCAGGATATTAAAACATTCTGGACAATTCCACGCTCCCAACCTTGTGGGAACAGTTTGGAGCGGGCCCCTTCCTCTTCCAACATGACTGTGCACCAGTGCACAAAGCAAGGTCCATAAAGACATGGATGACAGAGTCTGGTGTGGATGAACTTGACTGGCCTGCGCAGAGTCCTGACCTGAACCCCATAGAACACCTTTGGGATGAATTAGAGCCAACATCAGTGTGTGACCTCACCAATGCGCTTTTGGAAGAATGGTGGAAAATTCCTATGAACACACTCCACAACCTTGAAGAGTTGAAGCTGTAATAGCTGCAAAAGGTGGACCGACATCATATTGAACCCTACTGGTTAGGAATGGGATGGCACTTCAAGTTCATAGGTGGCAAATATAGTGTAGCTCAATCAATTAATGTCTTATTATGCCCATCCCAGGTTGATTGGCAACACTAAATTGGCCCTAGTGTGTGAATGTTGTCTGTGTATCTGCGATGAGGTGGCGACTTGTCCAGGGTGTACCCCGCCTACCGCCCGCATGCAGCTGGGATAGGCTCCAGGGGGGAAAAGCGGTAGAAAATGGATGTATGGATGGATTATGCCCATCCCTTACAGTGATAATAATTCCAGACATATTCCAGTGACAAGACTTACTTTTCTCGAGGTGGTTCACTTTGAGAGCGGGTACCAGGCATGGCGTCAGGACCCTGGATGGCAGCAGTACCATCCGCCGGCGTCTGTGTCCTGTTCGGCAGGGCAGTGTTGCTATTAGTTGTCGACGACGGGGCTTGAGACTTGGAGCGGAGCAGCTTCACGTCCCGCTGGGCCTCACCCCCCGTGGACGTGACGTTCAAAGTGGAGCCCAGGTTCCCAGGCCGCACCCCTGACTCTGAAAACCATTCTCCTGATTTAGTGAGAATCTCTTGCTGCTTACGGCACAGGTTGCATACCCACATTACCTGCAAGAGTTGAGACGACAAAAAGGTGTTTTGACTTGTTGAAAGAAGTGGCATGTTTATGACAATCAATTTCATTCATAGGAATTAGGAAAAGCAGAGCAAGTGTTCTTCTTGGTTTCTACATGTAAAGCGACTTTGGGTACTTAGAAAAGCGCTATATAAATCCCAGTTATTATTATTATTATTATTGGCGGACTGGGATCATTTCAAATACTGTGTTTTATATTGGGAATTTGGCACCAATTTAAATAAAACATGTAATTAGAAACATTTAGAAAAAAGGTTTTCTTTAAAGGCCTACTGAAACCCACTACTACCGACCACGCAGTCTGATAGTTTATATATCAATGATGAAATCTTAACATTGCAACACATGCCACGTCAGACCACAGAACACTTTTCCACTTTGTATCAGTCCATCTTAGATGAGCTCAGGCCCAGCGAAGCCGACGGCGTTTCTGGGTGTTGTTGATAAACGGTTTTCGCCTTACATAGGAGAGTTTTAACTTGCACTTACAGATGTAGCGACCAACTGTAGTTACTGACAGTGGGTTTCTGAAGTGTTCCTGAGCCCATGTGGTGATATCCTTTACACACTGATGGTCACTGAAGGTCACGGGCTTAGCTGCTTACGTGCAGTGATTTCTCCAGATTCTCTGAACCCTTTAATGATATTACGGAGCGTAGATGGTGAAATCCCTAAATTCCTTGCAATAGCTGGTTGAGAAAGGTTTTTCTTAAACTGTTCAACAATTTGCTCACGTATTTGTTGACAAAGTGGTGACCCTCGCCCCATTCTTGTTTGTGAATTGTTGAGCATTTCATGGAATCTACTTTTATACTCAATCATGGTTTTATTATTATTATTCCGCCGCCTCTTTGAGCTGTAATTTGACCCCCTTAACATGCTTCAAAACTCACCATATTTGACACACACATCAGGACTGGCAAAAATTGCCATCTAATCAAAAAACCAAACCCCAAAACTAAAAAAATTGCGCTCTAGCGCCCCCTAGGAAAAACACAGACAAAACTGCTTGTAACTTCCGGTAGGAATGTCGTAGAGACATGAAATAAAAACTTCTATGTAGGTCTGCCTTAGACCTAGATTTCATATATTGACATCCTTCAGCAAAAAATCAACAGGAAGTTGGCAATTCCCCCTTCAAAACAAAAAGTTAGTAAAAACAGTCACTTTTGCCTCTTTGAGCTGTAATTTGACCCCCTTAACATGCTTCAAAACTCACCAAACTGGACACACACATCAGGACTGGCAGAAAAAAAACAACCCCAAAACTCAAAATTGCGCTCTAGCGCCCCCTTAGGAAGAAAACACAGACACAACTGCTCCTAGGAAGAAAACTCAAGACAAAACTGCCTGTAACTTCCAGTAGGAATGTTTCAGAGACATGAAACAAAAACCTCTATGTAGGTCTCACTTAGACCTACATTTCATATATTGACAACCCCCAGCAAAATCCAACAGGAAGTTTGCAATTCCCCCTTCAAAACAAAAGTGTTGTAAAAACCGGTCACCTCTTTTCAAACATTATGTCCTCTGAGCGCGTTTGTCGTTTCGGCTTCAAACTAGCACAGGAGAGAGATTGAACCCTTGTGATTAAAAGTTGACCAAAGAGTTTTAATTATTGCTCCGGTTTGGATTTTATGTGCCGTCAAAGTCGGTCCCGTCCATCGCTGCTTGCGGCTTTAATTTATTTTGTTTCTATCTGCAGTTAAGCCCGATGCTATCACGTTAGCTCCGTAACTAAAGTGCTTCGCCGATGTATTGTCGTGGAGATAAAAGTCAATGTGAATGTCCATTTCGCGTTCTCGACTCTCATTTTCAAGAGGATATAGTATCCAAGGTGGTTTAAAATACAAATACGTGATCCACAATAGAAAAAGGAGAGAGTGTGGAATCCAATGAGCCCTTGTACCTAAGTTACGGTCAGAGCGAAAAAAGATACGTCCTGCACTGCACTCTAATCCTTCACTCTCACGTTTTTCATCCACAAATCTTTCATCCTCGCTCAAATTAATGGGGTAATCGTCGCTTTCTCGGTCCGAATCGCTCTCGCTGCTGGTGTAAACATTGGAGAAATGTGAGGAGACTTTCAACTTGTGACGTCACGCTACTTCCGGTACAGGCAAGGCTTTTTTTTTTATCAGCGACCAAAAGTTGCGAACTTTATCGTCGATGTTCTCTACTAAATCCTTTCAGCAAAAATATGGCAATATCGCGAAATGATCAAGTATGACACATAGAATGGATCTGCTATCCCCGTTTAAATAAAAAAAATCATTTCAGTAGGCCTTTAAAAGCGCAAATGATCCAGATTTTATTATTTAAAGATTTTTGTCTCGGTGATTTAGCACCACAGCTAATGATTATCGCAATTCTCTACATCAGTGTTTTTCAACCTGTCTGGTGTGCCGTGAGATACAGTTTGGTGTGCCGAGGGAGATTATCTAGTTTCACCTATTTGGGTTGAAGATATTTTTTGCAAACCAGTAATTATAGTCTGCAAATGATGTGTTGTTGTTGAGTGTCGGTGCTGTCTAAAGCTCGGCAGAGTAACCGTGTAATACTCTTCCGTATCAGTAGGTGGCAGCAGGTAGCTAATTGCTTTGTAGATGTCGGGGAACATGGTTTGTCGTGATCACAATATGCAGATGACAGCGGGAGGCAGTGTGCAGGTAAAAAGGTGTCTAATGCTTCAACCAAAAATAAACAAAATGTCATGATCCGTGGCCCGGGTCATGTTTTTGTTATGTTCTGTTAGTTTTGGACTCCCTTAGTTCCTGTTTTGTGCACCCTTTGTTGGGTACTTATTATTTTCACCTGCCGCTGATTAGTGTTCGGGACGCTCACCTGTTTTCCGAGCACTAATCAGAGGCATTATTTAAGCCTGCCTTTGCCGGTCAGTCGGCCTGGCTTCATTGTTTGCTTCATGCCACAGTTACGTGAGTATTCTTTATCTCTAGTCTATGCCAAGTGTTTGCTTTTGCATCCAGTGCGATGGCTTGTTTTCTGTTTTTGTACAAACCCCGTTTCCATATGAGTTGGGAAATTGTGTTAGATGTAAATATGAACGGAATACAATGATTTGCAAATCATTTTCAACCCATATTCAATTGAATGCACTACATAGACAACATATTTGATGTTCAAATTCATAAACTTTATTTTTTTTTTTGCAAATAATAATTAACTTAGAATTTCATGGCTGCAACACGTGCCAAAGTAGTTGGGAAAGGGCATGTTCACCACTGTGTTACATGGCCTTTCCTTTTAACAACACTCAGTAAACATTTGGGAACTGAGGAGACACATTTTTTAAGCTTCTTAGGTGGAATTCTTTCCCATTCTTGCTTGATGTACAGCTTAAGTTGTTCAACAGTCCGGGGGTCTCCGTTGTGGTATTTTAGGCTTCATAATGTGCCACACATTTTCAATGGGAGACAGGTCTGGACTACAGGCAGGCCAGTCTAGTACCCGCACTCTATTACTATGAAGCCATGTTGATGTAACACGTGGCTTGGCATTGTCTTGCTAAAATAATCAGGGGCGTCCATAGTAAGGTTGCTTGGATGGCAACATATGTTGCTCCAAAACTTGTATGTACCTTTCAGCATTAATTGTGCCTTCACAGATGTGTAAGTTACCCATGTCTTGGGCACTAATACACCCCCATACCATCACAGATGCTGGCTTTTCAACTTTGCACCTAAAACAATCCGGATGGTTCTTTTCCTCTTTGGTCCGTAGCACACGACGTCCACAGTTTCCAAAAACAATTTGAAATGTGGACTCGTCAGACCACAGAACACTTTTCCAGTTTGTATCAGTCCATCTTAGATGAGCTCAGGCCCAGCAAAGCCGACGGCGTTTCTGGGTGTTGTTGATAAACGGTTTTCGCCTTACATAGGAGAGTTTTAACTTGCACTTACAGATGTAGCGACCAACTGTAGTTACTGACAGTGGGTTTCTGAAGTGTTCCTGAGCCCATGTGGTGATATCCTTTACACACTGATGTCGCTTGTTGATGCAGTACAGCCTGAGGGATCGAAGGTCACGGGCTTAGCTGCTTACGTGCAGTGATTTCTCCAGATTCTCTGAACCCTTTGATGATATTACGGACCGTAGATGGTGAAATCCCTAAATTCCTTGCAATAGCTGCTTGAGAAAGGTTTTTCTTAAACTGTTCAACAATTTGCTCACGCATTTGTTGACAAAGTGGTGACCCTCGCCCCATCCTTGTTTGTGAATGACTGAGCATTTCATGGAATCTACTTTTATACCCAATCATGGCACCCACCTGTTCCCAATTTGCCTGTTCACCTGTGGGATGTTCCAAATAAGTGTTTGATGAGCATTCCTCAACTTTATCAGTATTTATTGCCACCTTTCCCAACTTCTTTGTCACGTGTTGCTGGCATCAAATTCTAAAGTTAATGGTTATTTGCAAAAAAATTTTTTTTTATCAGTTTGAACATCAAATATGTTGTCTTTGTAGCATATTCAACTGAATATGGGTTGAAAAGGATTTGCAAATCATTGTATTCCGTTTATATTTACATCTAACACAATTTCCCAACTCATATGGAAACAGGGTTTGTACTTCTTTGATTTTTGAGGAATAAATCATGTTCTTACCTGCACGCCTTGTCCGGAGTTGTCCGTCTGCATCCCCCCCCCCGTGACAGAATGAAGCCAGCCGACTGACCGGCAGAGGCAGGCTTAAATAATGCCTCTGATTAGTGCTCGCAAAACAGGTGAGCGTCCCGAACACCAATCAGAAGCAGGGGAAAATAACAAGTAACCATGGTAACTAAAACAAACTCAAGGGTGCACAAAACAGGAACTAAGGGAGTCCAAAACTAACAGAACATAACAAAAACATGATCCGGGCCACGGATCATGACACAAAAGGCAAGTGCCGCTAAGGCATTGAAGCTTGGGGATGGCTATGCAGAACAAAACTAAAACTGAACTGGCTACAAAGTAAACAAAAACAGAATGCTGGACGACAGCAAAGACTTGGAGCAGCAGACGGCGTCCACAAAGTACATTCGTACATAACATGACAATCAACAACAAAACAGGAGCGCAAGACAAGAATTAAAATAAAACACACAGGAAAACAGCAAAAAACTCCAAATAAGTCAGGGGGTGATGTGTCAGGTCATGACAGTACACCTACTTTGAGACAAGAGCTATATTGATGCATGGTCGGTTATGGTTTGAATTCATATCCAACAACTGCGAAAACGAATTTTTACTGTCAATACCGGCTGCTGAGTTTCATTCTTTAAAGGGGAACATTATCACCAGACCTATGTAAGCGTCAATATATACCTTGATGTTGCAGAAAAAAGACCATATATTTTTTTAACCGATTTCCGAACTCTAAATGGGTGAATTTCGGCGAATTAAACGCCTTTCTAATATTCGCTCTCAGAGCGATGACAACGTGACGTCAAATCAGGAAGCAATCCGCCATTTTCTCAAACACCGAGTCAAATCAGCTCTGTTATTTTCCGTTTTTTCGACTGTTTTCCGTACCTTGGAGACATCATGCCTCGTCGGTGTGTTGTCGGAGGGTGTAACAACACGAACAGGGACGGATTCAAGTTGCACCAGTGGCCCAAAGATGCGAAAGTGGCAAGAAATTGGACGTTTGTTCCGCACACTTTACCGACGAAAGCTATGCTACGACAGAGATGGCATAGAAGAATATCGACCCTAGCTTCCCTGGCCTGCTGACATCAACTCCAAAACTGGACAGATCGGCTTTCAGAAAAAGAGAGCGGATGAGGGTATGTCTACAGAATATATTATTTGATGAAAACTGGGCTGTCTGCACTCTCAAAGTGCATGTTGTTGCCAAATGTATTTCATATGCTGTAAACCTAGTTCATAGTTGTTAGTTTCCTTTAATGCCAAACAAACACATACCAATCGTTGGTTAGAAGGCGATCGCCGAATTCGTCCTCGCTTTCTCCCGTGTCGCTGGCTGTCGTGTCGTTTTCGTCGGTTTCGCTTGCATACGGTTCAAACCGATATGGCTCAATAGCTTCAGTTTCTTCTTCAATTTCGTTTTCGCTACCTGCCTCCACACTACAACCATCCGTTTCAATACATTCGTAATCTGTTGAATCGCTTAAGCCGCTGAAATCCGAGTCTGAATCCGAGCTAATGTCGCTATAGCTTGCAGTTCTTTCCGCCATGTTTGTTTGTGTTGGCTTCACTATGTGACGTCACAGGAAAATGGACGGGTGGTTAAAATCAGGCACTTTGAAGCTTTTTTTAGGGATATTGCGTGATGGATAAAATTTTGAAAAAAACTTCGAAAAATATAACAAGCCACTGGGAACTGATTTTTAATGGTTTTAACAATTCTGAAATTGTGATAATGTTCCCCTTTAATGTTTTCTGCTGGTGGTGTGCCTCCAGATTTTTTCAATGAAAAAAATACGTGCCTTGGCTCAGAAAAGGTTGAAAAACACTGCTCTAAATCAGACTCGAAGACAAATACTCACATGGTAGCATTGTTAAAGGTTAGGTCCCCACTTCCACGGCACAAAAACAGGATTTCGCTTCCCTCCGTATTCATAATCCCAAACATTTATTTCTCAGGAATATAATCCACTGCGACGGAGAAAATGAGGTGATCTCTTAAATTCCACAGCAGAACCATACGTTAGAAAGAGGGCGCCACTGTTAAAAATATGCAACTTGTTTTAATGATATTCCTCCACGGACAGTAATCTGGGTTTTACAAACAGCATCCTACGTTCATTCTGAATCTGACTTGGCTCATGTCCAGACCAATCTAAAATAAATCAGTTGCAAGGCAGACACACAACAGTTCCTGCCTATGTCGATCTCCACCCCTTTACGTCAGATAGGAGGTTGCAGATTAACAGTGGCCAGTAATCCTTTCGACTCCTCACTATTTTCCAACTCATCATCAGATGACAATACACGCTTCCTGTTCTCACTTCTAATGTATATCCCATCATTTTAACTCCCAGTCACAACTAAAGATTAGAGATTAAGGTTAAAATATTCTCTCAATACTATATGCTTAAAATATTACAGTGTATTAAAATAAATCTCATATATTTCCTGCAAAAAACGGACCGATATATGTCACATGAGACATTCGGAAAGGGTTCGGTTGACCTAGTTACTTGTGTGATAAGGCCATCACTCTTACTCAAATGATTTTATTATTTTTAATAATTGTTTCTAATTTTACAAAAACATGATATTTCCTGGAACTGTCAGTGATAAGTTGTCAATGTAGTGCGTACCGTATTTTTCGGACTATAAGTCGCAGTTTTTTTCATAGTTTGGCCGGGGGGTGCGACTTATACTCAGGAACGACTTATGTGTGAAATTTTTAACACATTACCGTAAAATATCAAATAATATTATTTAGCTCATTCACGTAAGAGACTAGACGTTTAAGATTTCATGGGATTTAGCGACTAGGAGTGACAGATTGTTTGGTAAACGTATAGCATGTTCTATATTTTATAGTTATTTGAATGACTCTTACCATAATATGTTACGTTAACATACCAGTTGGTTATTTATGCCTCATATAACGTACACTTATTCAGCCTGTTGTTCACTATTCTTTATTTATTCTAAATTGCCTTTCAAATGTCTATTCTTGGTGTTGGCTTTTATCAAATAAATTTCCCCAAAAAATGCGACTTATACTCCAGTGCGACTTATATATGTTTTTTTCCTTCTTTATTATGCATTTTCGGCCGGTGCGACTTATACTCCGGTGCGACTTATACTCCGAAAAATACGGTACTCTAGTTCCTTGTAGTACATAGGGTTGTATTGTTTTATCCGTTATCCGGAAGTTTGTTATTCCTAATAGAAAGCATTTTAGCATTGGACTGTTTTTGTGTGACCGTGAACGGAATAATTTAATTTAAATTAAATGTTTGATTTCAATGGGGAAAGTTGATTTGAGATTAAAGTATGTTGGGTTTGGGTTTCATCACGGAGCCAATTAAACTCTTTTAAAGCCTAGGTACTAAGGCTGGGCGATATGGACGAAAAAGTCTACCATGAATAGATTAACGTGGACCCCGACTTAAACAAGTTGAAAAACTTATTGGGGTGTTACCATTTAGTGGTCAATTGTACGGAATATGTACTGTACTGTGCAATCTACTAATGATAAATAAATAAATGATAAATGGGTTATACTTGTATAGCGCTTTTCTACCTTCAAGGTACTCAAAGCGCTTTGACAGTATTTCCACATTCACCCATTCACACACTGATGGCGGGAGCTGCCATGCAAGGCGCTAACCAGCAGCCATCAGGAGCAAGGGGTGAAGTGTCTTGCCCAAGGACCCAACGGACGTGACTAGGATGGTAGAAGGTGGGGACTGAACCCCAGTAACCAGCAACCCTCCGATTGCTGGCACGGCCACAGTTTTTTATCAGGGTATGGCATGAATTCAATTGCACTTTTCTGATAAGGTTTTGGTCAGGTACGTGGCAGAGGGGGTTGTTAATCAGTTTCTGCTGCATTGGTGTTGATGGAATTAACAACAGGTGCACTAGAGGGGCAACAACGAGATGGCACCCAAAACAGGACTGGTTGTGCAGGTGGAGGCCATTTCAAGTTCCTCCCTCTTGATCTTTTTTAACTGTTTTTCCACAAGTGTTGGCTTTAGCTAGAGTCATTATCAGGACTGGGAGCATGAGGTGATTTCTTAACCCTCCTGAAGTTGCGCAGATTGTCCTACTCTTCCAGGATGGCACATTCATGCGTGCTGTTGCAAGAAGATTTGATGTGTCTCCCAGTACAATCTCCAGGCGGGTCAGTGATGGTCTGGGGAGGGATTTCCATGGAGGGACGAACAGACCTCTACAGGCTAGAGAGTGGCAGTCTGACTGCCAATAGGTATCGGGATGAAATCCTTGCACCCATGGTCAGACCCTACGCTGGTGCTGTAGGTCCTGGGTTCCTCCTGGTCCACGACAATGCCCGACCTCATGTGGCCTCATGCTTGATTTCTTAACCCTCTTGAAGTTGCGCAGATTATCCTACTCCTCCAGGATGGCACATCCATGCGTGCTGTTGCAAGAAGATTTGATGTGTCTCCCAGTACAATCTCCAGAGCATGGAGGAGATTCCAGGAGACAGGCAGTTACTCTAGGAGAGCTGGACAGGGCCGTAGACGGTCCTCACCCCATCAGCAGGATCGATATCTGCTGCTTTGTGCAAGGAGGAACAGGTTGAGCACTGCCCGAGCCCTACAGAATGACCTCCAGCAGGCTACTGGTGTGAATGTCTCTGTCCAAACAGTCAGAAACAGACTTCACGAGGGTGGCCTCAGGGCACGACGTCCTGTAGTGTGCCCTGTGCTCACTGCTCAGAACCATGGAGCTCGATTGGCATTTGCCATAGAACACCAGAATTGGCAAGTCCGCCAGTGGCGCCCTGTGCTTTTCACAGATGAGAGCAGGTTTACCCTGAGCACCTGTGATAGACGTGAAAGGGTCTGGAGAAGCCAAGGAGAGCGCTATGCTGCCTGCAACATCATTCAGCATGACCCGTTCGGTGGTGGGTCAGTGATGGTCTGGGGAGGCATTTCCATGGAGGGACGAACAGACCTCTACAGGCTAAAGAGCGGCAGTCTGACTGCCATTAGGCATTGGGATGAAATCCTTGCACCCATGGTCAGACCCTACGCTGGTGCTGTAGGTCCTGGGTTCCTCCTGGTCCACGACAATGCCCGGCCTCATGTGGCCTCATGCTCAATTTCTTAACCCTCTTGAAGTTGCGCAGATTATCCTACTCCTCCAGGATGGCACATCCATGCGTGCTGTTGCAAGAAGATTTGATGTGTCTCCCAGTACAATCTCCAGAGCATGGAGGAGATTCCAGGAGACAGGCATTTACTCTAGGAGAGCTGGACAGGGCCGTAGACGGTCCTCATCCCATCAGCAGGACCGATATCTGCTGCTTTGTGCAAGGAGGAACAGGTTGAGCACTGCCAGAGCCCTACAGAATGACCTCCAGAAGGCTACTGGTGTGAATGTCTCTGCCCAAACAGTCAGAAACAGACTTCACGAGGGTGGCCTCAGGGCACGATGTCCTGTAGTGTGCCCTGTGCTCACTGCTCAGAACCGTGGAGGTCGATTGGCATTTGCCATAGAACACCAGAATTGGCAAGTCCGCCACTGGCGGCCTGTGCTTTTTACAGATGAGAGCAGGTTTACCCTGAGCACCTTTGATAGACGTGAAACGGTCTGGAGAAGCCAAGGAGAGCGCTATAATGCCCGCAACATCATTCAGCATGACCCGTTCGGTGGTGGGTCAGTGATGGTCTGGGGAGGCATTTCCATGGAGGGACGAACAGACCTCTACAGGCTAGAGAACGGCAGTCTGACTGCCATTAGGTATCGGGATGAAATCCATGCACCCATGGTCAGACCCTACGCTGGTGCAGTAGGTCCTGGGTTCCTCCTGGTCCACGACAATGCCCGGCCTCATGTGGCAGGAGTATGCAGTCAGTATCTGGAGGATGAAGGAATTGACACAATTGAATGGCCCTCACGATCACCTGATCTAAACCCGATAGAACACCTCTGGGACATAATGTTTCGGTCCATCAGACGCCGCCAGGTTGCTCCTCAAACTTTACAGGAGCTCACTGATGCCCTTAGACAGATCTGGGAGGACATCCCACAAGACACCATCCGTCGTCTCATTATGAGCATGCCGCCACGCTGTCAAGCATGCATACAAGCACGTGGGGGCCACACAAGATATTGAAAATAATTTTGAGTTGCAGAAATTGAATTTAGGCAAAATGGACGAGCCTGCCACATCATTTTTTCACTTTGATTTTTGGGGTGTCTATATACTGAGCCCTCTGTAGGCTGAAAACTTTTATTTCCATCAAAAGATGTGGCATCCTTTTGTTCCTGAGACATTAAACTGTCCATATCAGTATAGATATCCGACATTTTTTTTTTCACCATTGAAATCTGATGTGTTTTCAAAGTGTTCCTTTAATTTTTTTGAGCAGTGTATTTTTACTTAAACTCAATATTTGAATATATATATCTCAATATATTTTCCGGTGAAAGTATATATATAAATACACTCATTTTTGAGCGAGATTCATTGAAATTGAAGTGAATGACAACTGTACTGTAAACAGTCAGTGGCACGTTTATTAACCCAGTTAGTCAAGATGGGTATTAACAACACAGAAAATAAACTGATTAAGTAGCACAGAATTATATAACATAAATAAAATAGAAAATTATTTCTTCATAGGTAAAATAAATAACATTGCTGTGTAAATAATACAAAATGTATCAAACTCAGATAAAAAGTACATTTGTGTCATAACGGGGGGGTTTTCGCAGCTTACTGCGAGGTTTGTTCTCCCGGGAAGCGTTCGGACTATTCCGGACAAGGCTTGAAGGTAGGAACATGATTCAATCTTGACTCTCAAATAGGTACAAACAAAAAGGCGCACAAGGCGAAGGCACAACTTAGCGCAAGGAAACAAAAGCTAACACTTAGCATGGACTATGGACAGGGCAAAAACTCACTAACTGTGGCATGAACAAACAAAACTTACTTGGCAAGGCATGAAGCAAACACTTAGCATAAACTTGAAATCAGACATGAAGCGAAAACAGCATGAAACAAGCAATCGCATGACACAAGCAATGGCGCCAGGCCGACTAACTGGCAAAGACAGTCTCCGCCTGTCGAGTGAAAACCACCAACAGCACAACCGACGACTTTGACATTGTGACCGGGGTAAGACAGGGTTGCATCTTGTCTCCCTTACTGTTCATCATTGTCATAGACTTTGTCATGAGGAAGTCTGCCGTCGGAGCAAACCTCGGCATTAAGTGGGGAGCGGGCAGACTGGCAGATCTGGACTTTGCGGACGACTTGGCTCTGCTTAGTCATTCCTACGCTGCGCTCCAAAAATTGACCAACAATCTGCATGAGCAAGGGGAAAAAGTCGGCCTACGTATAAGCCAAGAGAAGACCAAAGCCATGACCGTCGCACAAGACCAAAACGTTCCACTGCTCACCGTAGGCGAACAAGGCATAGAGTACGTTGAGAACTTCACGTATCTTGGAAGCAACATCTCAAACACTGCAGAAAAGGATGTTCAGACCAGAATCGGAAAAGCTGCAGGAGTCTTCCAAAGCCTCCGGAACATCCGGTCATCAAAATCTATCAGTACGTCCACAAAGCTGTGCCTCTATATGTCAGTGGTCATCCCTACAGTGACCTATGCCTGAGAGACGTGGATGAAGACATCAAGCATTACTAACAAGCTGGATGTCTTCCACCGACGGTGCCTCAGAAACATCTTGAGGATCTCATGGAGAGACCACATCACCAATGAAGAGGTGATGAGAAGGGCAGGGGTAACACCATTGTCTGACATAGTCTCTGACATGAGAAGGAGAATGGCTGGACACGTACTCCGACTGCCAAGAGAGAGACCGGCAAGTGTGGCAATGGACTGGGTGCCAGAAGGGGGAAAGAGGAAGAGAGGACGGCCAAAGAAGACGTGGAGACAAACAGCCAAGGAAGACCTGAGAGAGATGGGAGTCAGCTGGAATGGAGCAAGAAGGGTCGCCAGTGACCGGAACAAATGGAAGGGACTCGCCGCCCAATGTTCCAACAGGAATGGGAGGAACTAAATCTAAGTCTAAGATTAGAGCAGGTGCGTGTCCCGAACACATGAGGCAGGTGAAACTAATCAGTCGCCATGGAAACTAAAACAAACAAGGATGCACAAAAACAAGAACTAATGAAGTCTTAAAGGGGAACATTATCACCAGACCTACAGTTAAGTCCATAAATATTTGGACATTGACACAATTTTCAGTATTCCAGCTCTGTACAACACCACAATGGATTTGAAATGAAACAATTAACATGTGCTTTAAGTGCAGACTTTGAGCTTTAATTTGAGGTTATTTACATCCAAATCAGGTGAACGGTGTAGGAATTACAACACATTTTATATGTGCCCTCCACTTTTTAAGGGACCAAATGTATTTGGACAAACCAACATAATCATAAATCAAATTGTCACTTTTTAATACTTTGTTGCAAATCCTTTGCAGTCAATGAGAGCCTGAAGTGTGGAACACATAGACATCACCAGACGCTGGGTTTCGTTCCTGGTGATGCTCTGCCGGGCCTCTGCTGCAGCTGTCTTCACTTCCTGCTTGTTCTTTGGGCATTTTCCCTTCAGTTTTGTCTTCAGCAAGTGAAAAACATGCTCAATGGGATTTAGGTCAGGTGATTGACTTGGCCATTGCAGAACATTCCACTTATTTGCCTTAAAAACTATTTGGTTGCTTTCGCAGTATGCTTCGGGTCATTGTCCATCTGCATTGTGAAGCGCCGTCCAATGAGTTTTGAAGCATTTGGCTGAATATGAGCAGATAATATTGCCCCAAACACTTCAGAATTCATTCTGCTGATTTGGTCAGGTGTCACATCATCAATAAATATAAGAGATCCAGTTCCACTGGCAGCCATGCATGCCACTACCACCACAATGCTCCACTGATGAGGTTGTATGCTTTGGATCTTGAGCAGTTCCTTCCTTTCTTCATACTCTTCTGTTTCCATCATTCTGGTACAAGTTGATCTTTGTCTCATCTGTCCATAAGATGTTGTTCAGAACTGCACAGGCTCTTTTAGATGTTTCTTGGCAAACTCTAATCTGGCCTTCCAGTTTTTGAGGCTCACCAATGGTTTACACCTTGTGATGAAACCTCTGTATTTCCTCTGATGAAGTCTTCTCTTAATTGTTGACTTGGACACAGATACACCTACTGTACCTCCTGGAGACTTTTCTTCATCTGGCCAACTGTTATGAAGGCCTTTTTCTTGACAAGGGAAAGGATTTGTCTGTCATCCACCACACTTGTTTTCCGTGGTCTTCCATGTCTGTTGGTGTTGCTGAGCTCAGCAGTGCGTTCTCTCTTTTTAAGAATGTACCAAACAGTTGGTTTGGCCACACCTAATGTTTTTGCTATCTCTCTGATGGCTTTGTTTTGATTTTACAGACTAATGATGGCTTGCTTCACTGATTGTGACAGCTCTTTGGACTTCATATTGAGAGATGACCTCCCCAGATTACAAATGAATATACCACACTTGAAATGACATCTAGGCCTTTTATCTGCTGTTTGTAAATGAAATAAATGAAAAAAAACAAGGGAATAACAGACACCTGGCCATGGAACAGCTGAGTAACCAATTGTCCAATTACTTTTGGTCCCTTAAAAAGTGGAAGGCACATATAAAATGTGTTGTAATTCCTACACCGTTCACCTGATTTGGATGTAAATACCCTCAAATTAAAGCTCAAAGTCTGCACTTAAAGCACATCTTGATTGTTTTATTTCAAATTCATTGTGGTGTTGTACAGAGCTGGAATACTGAAAATTGTGTCAATGTCCAAATATTTATGGACCTAACTGTATGTAAGCGTCAATATATACCTTGATGTTGCAGAAAAAAGACCATATATATTTTTAACCAATTTCTGAACTCTAAATGGGTGAATTTTGGCGAATTAAACGCCTTTCTAATATTCGCTCTCGGAGCGACGTCACATCGGGAAGCAATCCGCCATTTTCTCAAACACCGAGTCAAATCAGCTCTGTTATTTTCCGTTTTTTCGACTGTTTTCCGTACCTTGGAGACATCATGCCTCGTCGGTGTGTTGTCGGAGGGTGTAACAACACGAACAGGGACGGATTCAAGTTGCACCAGTGGCCCAAAGATGTGTAAGTGGCAAGAAATTGGACGTTTGTTCCACACACTTTACCGACGAAAGCTATGCTACGACAGAGATGGCAAGAATGTGTGGATATCCTGCGACACTCAAAGCAGATGCATTTCCAACGATAAAGTCAAAGAAATCTGCCGCCAGACCCCCATTGAATCTGCCGGAGTGTGTGAGCAATTCAGGGACAAAGGACCTCGGTAGCACGGCAAGCGATGGCGGCAGTTTGTTCCCGCAGACGAGCGAGCTAAACCCCCTGGATGTCTTGGCTCACACCGTCCCTTATGTCACCGAAGATGATCAAGAGAAGAATATCGACCCTAGCTTCCCTGGCCTGCTGACATCAACTCCAAAACTGGACAGATCAGCTTTCAGGAAAAGAGCGCGGATGAGGGTATGTCTACAGAATATATTTATTGATGAAAATTGGGCTGTCTGCACTCTCAAAGTGCATGTAGTTGCCAAATGTATTTCATATGCTGTAAACCTAGTTCATAGTTGTTAGTTTCCTTTAATGCCAAACAAACACATACCAATCGTTGGTTAGAAGGCGATCGCCAAATTCGTCCTCGCTTTCTCCCGTGTCGCTGGCTGTCGTGTCGTTTTCGTCGGTTTCGCTTGCATACGGTTCAAACCGATATGGCTCAATAGCTTCAGTTTCTTCTTCAATTTCGTTTTCGCTACCTGCCTCCACACTACAACCATCCGTTTCAATACAATCGTAATATGTTGAATCGCTTAAACCGCTGAAATCCGAGTCTGAATCCGAGCTAATGGCGCTATAGCTTGCTGTTCTTTCCGCCATGTTTGTTTGTGTTGGCTTCACTATGTGACGTCACAGGAAAATGGACGGGTGTATATAACGATGGTTAAAATCAGGCACTTTGAAGCTTTTTTTAGGGATATTGCGTGATGGGTAAAATTTTGAAAAAAAACTTCGAAAAATATAATAATCCACCGGGAACTGATTTTCAATGGTTTTAACCCTTCTGAAATTGTGATAATGTTCCCCTTTAAACTAACATAAAATAACAAAAAACATGATCCAGACCACAGATCATGACAATTTGCAGACAGGCACTTTTTAATTCCCAGTCGACGATGTAATGGACTGTCACACACGTACGTAGAGTAACTTGACGTAATTGTCCGGCTATGATCTTCCTCACTTCGGCATACATTTTTGGCAGCATTTGTCATGCGAAATATGGCTTAGCAACTGGAGAACACTTTTGATTTGGGCTTACATGGTACACAACTCAAACGGATGTTTTATCCAGACACATACATTTGTCCAAATGTGGCCGAGTAGATGCATTGTGGGTTTCCTGGACGTGGTCTACATCGCTAAAAGAAACATCTAAAGAGGAGAATCCTTCTGCCATCTTCCACTACTTTATTTAATATACAAACCCCAATTCCATATGAGTTGGGAAATTGTGTTAGATGTAAATATAAACGGAAGACAATGATTTGTAAATCATTTTCAACCCATATTCAGTTGAATATGCTACAAAGACAACATATTTGATGTTCAAACTAAAAAACTTTTTTTTTTTTTGCAAATAATCATTAACTTTAGAATTTGATGCCAGCAACACGTGACAAAGAAGTTGGGAAAGGTGGCAATAAATACTGATAAAGTTGAGGAATGCTCATCAAACACTTATTTGGAACATCCCACAGGTGTGCAGGCTAATTGGGAACAGGTGGGTGCCATGATTGGCTATAAAAACCCAAAAAATGCTCAGTCTTTCACAAGAACGGATGGGGCGAGGTACACCCCTTTGTCCACAACTGCGTGAGCAAATAGTCAAACAGTTTAAGAACAACGTTTCTCAAAGCGCAATTGCAAGAAATTTAGGGATTTCAACATCTACGGTCCATAATATCATCAAAAGGTTCAGAGAATCTGGAGAAATCACTCTACGTAAGCGGCATGGCCGGAAACCAACATTGAATGACCGTGACCTTCGATCCCTCAGACGGCACTGTATCAAAAACCGACATCAATCTCTAAAGGATATCACCACATGGGCTCAGGAACACTTCAGAAAACCACTGTCACTAAATACAGTTGGTCGCTACATCTGTAAGTGCAAGTTAAAGCTCTACTATGCAAAGCGAAAGCCATTTATCAACAACATCCAGAAACGCCGCCGGCTTCTCTGGGCCCGAGATCATCTCAGATGGACTCATGCAAAGTGGAAAAGTGTTCTGTGGTCTGACGAGTCCACATTTCAAATTGTTTTTGGAAATATTCGACATCGTGTCATCCGGACCAAAGAGGAAAAGAACCATCCGGACTGTTATCGACGCAAAGTTCAAAAGCCAGCATGTGTGATGGTATGGGGGTGCATTAGTGCCCAAGACATGGGTAACTTACACATCTGTGAAGGCACCATTAATGCTGAAAGGTACATACAGGTTTTGGAACAACATATGCTGCCATCTAAGCGTCTGCTTATTTCAGCAAGACAATGCCAAGCCACATTCAGCACGTGTTACAACAGCGTGGCTTCATAAAAAGAGAGTGCGAGTACTTTCCTGGTCCGCCTGCAGTCCAGACCTGTCTCCCATCGAAAATGTGTGGGGCATTATGAAGCGAAAGATACGACAGCGGAGACCCCGGACTGTTGAACGACTGAAACTCTACATAAAACAAGAATGGGAAAGAATTCCACTTTCAAAGCTTCAACCATTAGTTTCCTCAGTTCCCAATCGTTTATTGAGTGTTGTTAAAAGAAAAAGTGATGTAACACAGAGGTTAACATGCCCTTTCCAAACTACTTTGGCACGTGTTGCAGCCATGAAATTCTAAGTTAATTGTTATTAGTTTGAACATCAAATATCTTGTCTTTGTAGTGCATTCAATTGAATATGGGTTGAAAAGGATTTGCAAATCATTGTATTCCGTTTATATATCTAACACAATTTCCCAACTCATATGGAAACGGGGTTTGTATCTTACAAACTCGATATATCACCCAGCCCTACTTGGTACCACTGTATTGTGGCAAAAGTGGTCTCTTTCCCACCAAGATTCTTGCTGGTGGTCAGTGGGTCTATTCCAGTCTTGTGGAGGTCTACAATGTTTGGACCTAAAGCCTATTGACAGCTTTTGGGTCTTGCCTGTGATGGTAGAGACGGTGTTTTTTTTGACATTCAGTCCCTCTCTGGTTCGATAAGCAATTGTGGACTGCATAAATAAAACAGGCTTGAGCTTACGACCCTAATGAGAACAAGCAGTATAGAGACATTTAAATATCTATTTGCTGTTCATAGTCTCAGGAATATTTTACAGGTACATTTCACTACATGCCTTGCAATGCATGTCAAATAACAAAAGGAAATATCTTTAAACTTCCCTTGATTGATCCTTTTCAACAGATGCAACTTGTTTCTAATCTGTACAACACGTTTCTACATTAATTGGAATTCAGTCATTTTAGAGGGGGTGTGGTTTTAACCTCTGTCAAAATCAATGTCTGTACCTTGAAGAGGATCAACGCATTTTTGAAAGCTTCCTCTGACAATCTACCCTGCTGTCACCGGCGCTATAGCTTGTTAATTGTCTGTGTTTGTTTATGTTTCTATCAGCTCCAGATGGCTTCCAGAAACTGAACAAACCGCTGACAGTCTGTCTTCTTTTTAGAGGATCGCTGCCTCCCTGTGGAGAACAGTTAGGTCCTGGTTCCAACCATACACACACACACAGAGATTTGAAAGTGTTGGTAAAAAAAAGTTGGTTGTGTCTTTGACATGTAGAAAGATCAGAGATAAGACAAATGAATACAGCCAGAAACCTCTGATGTGTGATCTGTTGATACAAGTACAGTCGTGGTCAAAAGTTTACATACATACAGGCCCAGAGCATGATACTACCACCACCATGCTTGACAGTAGGTATAGTGTTCCTGGGATTAAAGGCCTCGCCATTTCTCCTCCAAACATATTGCTGGGTATTGTGGCCAAACAGCAACATTTTTATTTAATCTGACATCACATGGACAAAGATAAGAACTCCGGCTTATTAGCGATTCCCAGAGCCCAAAAAAAGTCTGCGGGCTATAGAGTGTTTACTATTCGGGCTCCAGTACTCTGGAATGCCCTCCCGGTAACAGTTAGAGATGCTACCTCAGTAGAAGCATCTTAAAACTCATTTGTATACTCTAGCCTTTAAATAGACCCCCTTTTTTGGACCAGTTGATCTGCCGTTTCTTTTCCTTTCTCCTCTGGTCCCCCCTCTCCCTTGTGGAGGGGGGGACACAGGTCCGGTGGCCATGGATGAAGTGCTGGCTGTCCAGAGTCGGGACCCGGGGTGGACCGCTCGCCTGTGTATCGGTTGGGAACATCTCTGCTGACCCGTCTCCGCTCGGGATGGTTTCCTGTTGGCCCCACTATGGACTGGACTCTTACTACTATGTTAGATCCACTATGGACTGGACTCTTACTATTATGTTAGATCCACTATGGACTGGACTCTTACTATTATGTTAGATCCACTATGGACTGGACTCTTACTATTATGTTAGATCCACTATGGACTGGACTCTTACTATTATGTTGGATCCAATATGGACTGGACTCATACTATTATGTTAGATCCACTATGGACTGGACTCTTACTATTATGTTGGATCCACTATGGACTGGACTCTTACTATTATGTTGGATCCACTATGGACTGGACTCTCGCTATTATGTTAAATCCACTATGGACTGGACTCTCACTATTATGTTAGATCCACTATGGACTGGACTCTCACACTATTATGTTAGATCCACTATAGACTGGACTCTCACTATTATGTTAGATCCACTGTGGACTGGACTCTTACTATTATGTTAGATCCACTATGGACTGGACTCTCACTATTATGTTAGATCCACTATGGACTGGACTCTCACTATTATGTTAGATCCACTATGGACTGGACTCTCACTATTATGTTAGATTCACTATGGACTGGACTCTCACTATTATGTTAAATCCACTTTGGACTGGACTCTCACACTATTATGTTAGATCCACTATGGACTGGACTCTCACTATTATGTTAGATCCACTATGGACTGGACTCTCACTATTATGTTAGATCCACTATGGACAGGACTCTCGCTATAATGTTAAATCCACTATGGACTGGACTCTTACTATTATGTTGGATCCACTATGGACTGGACTTTCACAATATAGATAATTACTAACAACTATGAACTAGGTTTACAGCATATGAAATACATTTGGCAACGACATGCACTTTGAGAGTGCAGACAGCCCATTTCAGGCGCGCTAAGAACATATATTTTTCCACGATTTCAGCACTCAGGTTAACCATACCTAAATAGACACAAAATACTGCATTACACAAGACTACCCGAATGTACTCGAATGATTGAAAAAAATAAATGTTTTTAAGCTAAATTATTGGTAAACGCAGTTGATGTATAATAATTAACGTTAAACCGCGAGTAATGAATAAAGTTTTCATCAATTAATATATTCTGTAGACATACCCTCATCCGCTCTCTTTTCCTGAAAGCTGATCTGTCCAGTTTTGGAGTTGATGTCAGCAGGCCAGGGAAGCTAGGGTCGATATTCTTCTCTTGATCATCTTCGGTGGCATAAGGGACGGTGTGAGCCAAGACATCCAGGGGGTTTAGCTCGCTCGTCTGCGGGAACAAACTGCCGCCATCGCTTGCCGTGCTACCGAGGTCCTTTGTCCCTGAATTGCTCACACACTCCGGCAGATTCAATGGGGGTCTGGCGGCAGATTTCTTTGACTTTATCGTTGGAAATGCATCTGCTTTGAGTGTCGCAGGATATCCACACATTCTTGCCATCTCTGTCGTAGCATAGCTTTCGTCGGTAAAGTGTGCGGAACAAACGACTGACCATTTTGTTGGCTTTCCCCACACCCTCGTATTTTGAACAAATTCCGTCCAATTTCTTGCCACTTTGGCATCTTTGGGCCACTGGTGCAACTTGAATCCGTCCCTGTTCGTGTTGTTACACCCTCCGACAACACACCGACGAAAGTAAGAAAATGGCTGATTGCTTCCCGATGTGACGTCACGTTGAAGAAATTGAAGAAGAAACTGAAGCTATTGAGCCATATCGGTTTGAACCGTATGCAAGCGAAACCGACGAAAACGACACGACAGCCAGCGACACGGGAGAAAGCGAGGACGAATTCGGCGATCGCTTTCTAACCAAGGATTGGTATGTGTTTGTTTGGCATTAAAGGAAACTAACAACTATGAACTAGGTTTACAGCATATGAAATACATTTGGCAACAACATGCACTTTGAGAGTGCAGACAGCCCAGTTTTCATCAATTAATATATTCTGTACACATACCCTCATCCGCTCTCTTTTCCTGAAAGCTGATCTGTCCAGTTTTGGAGTTGATGTCAGCAGGCCAGGGAAGCTAGGGTCGATATTCTTCTCTTGATCATCTTCGGTGGCATAAGGGACCGTGTGAGCCAAGACATCCAGGGGGTTTAGCTCGCTCGTCTGCGGGAACAAACTGCCGCCATTTCTTGCCGTGCTACCGAGGTCCTTTGTCCCTGAATTGCTCACACACTCCGGCAGATTCAATGGGGGTCTGGCGGCAGATTTCTTTGACTTTATCGTTGGAAATGCATCTGCTTTGAGTGTCGCAGGATATCCACACATTCTTGCCATCTCTGTCGTAGCATAGCTTTCGTCGGTAAAGTGTGCGGAACAAACGACTGACCATTTCGTCGGCTTTCCCCACGCCCTCGTATTTTGAACAAATTTCGTCCAATTTCTTGCCACTTTCGCATCTTTGGGCCACTGGTGCAACTTGAATCCGTCCCTGTTGGTGTTGTTACACCCTCCGACAACACACCGACGAGGCATGATGTCTCCAAGGTACGGAAAACAGTCGAAAAAACGGAAAATAACAGAGCTGATTTGACTCGGTGTTTGAGAAAATGGCGAATTGCTTCCCGATGTGACGTCACGTTGTGACGTCATCGCTCCGAGAGCGAATAATAGAAAGGCGTTTAATTCGCCAAAATTCACCCATTTAGAGTTCGGAAATCGGTTAAAAAAAAATATGGTCTTTTTTCTGCAACATCAAGGTATATATTGACGCTTACATAGGTCTGGTGATAATGTTCCCCTTTAAACGTGTGGACAATGCTGAAGAAACAAGTCCATGTCAGAAAACCAACACATTTAGTTGAACTGCACCAATTTTGTCAAGAAGAGTGGTTAAAAATTCAACCAGAAGCTTGTGGATGGCTACCAAAAGCGCCTTATTGCAGCGAAAATGGTCAAATATTAACATTGCTGTATGTATACTTTTGACCCAGCAGATTTGCTCACATTTTCAGTAGACCCATAATAAATTCATAAAAGAACCAAACTTCATAAATGTTTTTTGTAACTAACAAGAGTTGTAGAAATTATTGGAAACTCAAGACAACCATGACATAATGTTCTTTACAACTTTTGACCACGACTGTACTCTTTGATACATGTACCTCCAAAAAGTGCCGTATTGGCATCGGAACATATCTAAGTGATTTTTTTGGCGTACCACTAGATGGAGAAGTAATGGGCTAGAAAAATAGCGGGATTCCGCTCAATAGTGGACATCTGGGATTCCTGAAATTAGCGTGTAGTTCAACTTCACTCTGTCAGACTTGAAATGGAAGCGCTATAAAAACGACAACATGGCTAATGGGGAAAAGACGCAGACGAGGTGTAAGCACGTAAATAAGACCGCCCCCAAAAAGACGGCACATCCTGTGGAGATGGTCGGAAAGCGGCTTGGACGCGCTCTGCAAAACATAATCTATGCAAATGCATTAGGAGTATTACACAACAAGAAAAAAACAGGTCAGGAAAGATGCCGACACGGGCCCATTTTTCGTGTGGGTGTGTGTATAGACAGGAATGGAAAACTTACTGTTCTTACCACAGGATGTCATAGTGGTAAACTGACTGTGTACCATTTGTACTAGGGATGTCCCGATCCAGGTTTTTGCACTTCCGATCCAATACCGATATTGTTTTTGCATTTCCGATCCGATACCGATACTGACCGATACCGATACTGACCGATACTGGCCTATCCGAGCATGTATTAAAGTTTAAAGTTATTGAGCCTACTTAGTTGTCAGAATCATGTTGAAAAGGGTTTTAGTACTCTTGATAACAACTAGCCAGCTGAATTAGGGGAGTTTGAATAATACACAATGGTTGGTAACAAGAAACTGACCTGTATAAACACAAAATAGACAAAATTATACATGACAAACAGAAATGGCATCATTGAACTAGGGCTGGGCGATATGGCCTTTTTTTAATATTGCCATATTTTAAGGCCATATTGCGATACACGATATATATCTCGATATTTTGCCTTAGCCTTGAATGAACACTTGATGCATATAATCACAGCAGTATGATGATTCTATGTGTTTTGATTGATTGATTGAGACTTTTATTAGTAGGTTGCACAGTGAAGTACATATTCCGTACAATTGACCACTAAATGGTAACACCCCAATAAGTTTTTCAACTTGTTTAAGTCGGGGTCCACTTAAATTGATTCATGATACAGATATATACTATCAGATATATACTATCATCATAATACAGTCATCACACAAGATAATCACATTGAATTATTTACATTATTTATAATCCAGGGTGTGGAGGGGGGGCACCGGATGTAAGTGTCAAAAAGACAGACAAAAGAGTTTGATATGAGAATAAATCTAAAGTTAAAATATAGGCTAGAAATGCACCCATTTGCAGGAAATGTAGTCTTGATTTTCAAAATTTTCTTTCAAGGCTTGCATGTCTACATTAAAACATTATTCTTCATACTGCATTAATATATGCTACTTTTAAACTTTCATGCAGAGAAGGAAATCACAACAAAAAAAAAATCACTATTTTTTTCATACGGTGTTGATGTGGAAATTTTTGCCTCTGCATTTTGATGGTGTGGACGTGTGGCACCGAATGGAGATAAGCGTCTCGACAGACGTTACAATATTTGAACAATGATGACGAAAACTGTTTTCTCTGTCGTGTCCGTGTGTCGAAAATTGTTATGCGCTTATTTTTTTATTTGATTTTGTGCGTGGCATACAATTGCTATGCGCAGTGGACGCTTGAGCAGTTTGCAATTGCACAGGCGCGCACCTTAGAGAGAACGTTGGTCACACGGCTGCGCTAGCATCACAGCTAACGTTAGCCATGCTGCTACCTCTCTGCTCGGGGAGGACGTATACGTATGTGACGTATGACGTGACAGTATGTGACGTGTGTAAGAAGGTGCGCTTGCTGTCTGTGAGAGGGAGACACAGGAAAGAGTGAGAAGAGCCTGTCGTGTAATGCCAGCAGCTAAAAGCAACTGCGTGAGAATCCACAGACCTGTGGATGTGTTGGAGGTGTGCTGGAAAATGCGGAACGGAAATTAGGAAGCAGCAGAAAAGTGGAATGTATTATTTAAATCTGTGATTTGGAAAACACGGACCGGAGTTTTTTTTTAAACTGGATCTGGATCGGCATTTTCCCATGCCTTGCCGATACGCAATTTTTGGCAAATATCGGCAGCCGATCCGATCCAAATATCGGATCGGGACATCCCTAATTTGTACTATTGTATTTTACACCATACAGTACATAAATAACCAGCACTTAAAAGGGCATTTGCAGTAAAAAAAAAAGATGTCATTTGTCATCTGCGCTATAGTATAACCTTGTCTTTACAGTAGAATGCTGAACAGGTCTCAAAACAGGCAGGGGAAGCATGCACAGGCATGGATGTGTATTATGTATTGATATCACATTTTTAGTTTTAATACAATTTGGATGCCAGTTAAAACGGCAATCTCCCCATTCCTATATTTTAATTTAACATATCAAAAAGCCATATCCCAACTCTGGCACAGCCATGCCTAAAATATTAGGAAGAAGGGTCAGGATTTGTCAAAATACAGTCGTGGTCAAAAGAGACACTAGTAAAGAACATAATGTCATGGCTGTCTTAAGTTCCCAATCATTTCTACAACTCTTATTTGTTTGTGATAGAGTGATTGGAGCACATACATTCATGAAGTTTGAGCTGTTTGGCCACAATTCCCAGCAATATGTTTGGAGGAGAAAAGGTGAGGCCATTAATCCCAGGAACACAATTCCTACCGTCAAGCATGGTGGTGGTAGTATTATGCTCTGGGCCTGTTTTGCTGCCAATGGAACTGGTGCTTTACAGAGAGTAAATGGGACAATAAGGTGGTTTTTGTATTTTTGAATTTTTGACCACTCCTCTTGACAAAATTGGTGCAGTTCAGCTAAATGTGTTGGTTTTCTGACATGGACTTGTTTCTTCAGCATTGTCCACATGTTTAAGTCAGGACTTTGAGACGGCCATTCTAGAACCTTAATTTTAGCCTGATTTAGCCATTCCTTTACCACTTTTGACGTGTGTTTGGGGTCATTGTCCTGTTGGAACACCCAACTGCACCCAAGACCCAACCTGATGATTTTAGGTTGTCCTGAAGAATTTGGAGGTAATCCTCCTTTTTCATTGTCTTATTTACTCTCTGTAAAGCACCAGTTCCATTGGCAGCAAAACAGGCCCACAGCATAATATTACCACCACCGTGCTTGACAGTAGGGATGGTGTTTCTGGGATTAAAGGCCTCACCTTTTCTCCCCCAAACATATTGCTGGGTATTGTGGCCAAACAGCAACATTTTTGTGTCATCTGACCACAGAACTTTCCTCCAGAAGATCTTATCTTTGTCCATGTGATGTCAGATGAAACAAAAATTGAGGTGTTTGGCCACAAAGTCCTGACTTTAACGTGTGGACAATGCTGAAGAAACAAGTCCATGTCAGAAAACCAACACATTTTGCTGAACTGCACCAATTTTGTCAAGAGGAGTGATCAAAAGTTCAAGCAGAAGCTTGTGGATGGCTACCAAAAGCGCCTTATTGCAGTGAAACTTGCCAAGGAACATGTAAGCAAATATTAACATTGCTGTATGTATATGTGGAGGGAGATGTGAAGTGAAGTGTGAAGTGACTTATATTTGTATAGCGCTTTTCTCTAGTGACTCAAAGCGCTTTACATAGTCAAACCCAATATCTAAGTTACATTTAAACCAGTGTGGGTGGCACTGGGAGCAGGTGGGTAAAGTATCTTGCCCAAGGACACAACAGCCGTGACTAGGATGGCGGAAGCGGGGATCGAACCTGCAACCCTCAAGTTGCTGGCACGGCCACTTTACCAACCGAGCTATACCGCCCCAAGATGTGGCCAGTGCGCTTGCAGGAGTAAAGGTCACCGCCGCTGTCCATGGTGCTGAGGACAGAGCACCATCGGGTAGGGGCGGGGGCATGTGCTGACGGCGAGACACAGCTGGCAGGTGATTGGATTCCACAGGTGGTACGTGTTAATCTAATCATCTGTTGTCTTGAACAGTGAGCGGTCGGGTGCAGAAGGGGTTGGAGAGACTTTTGAGAGACTGGAAAGTCAATTAGCGCAAAACTATTGATGTACAAACCCCGTTTCCATATGAGTTGGAAAATTGTATTAGATGTAAATATAAACTGAAAACAATGATTTGCAAATCCTTTTCAACCCATATTCAGTTGAATGCACTACAAAGACAATATATTTGATATTGAAACATAAATAATAATAATTAACTTAGAATTTCATGGCTGCAACACGTGCCAAAGTAGTTGGGAAAGGGCATGTTCACCACTGTGTTACATGGCCTTTCCTTTTAACAACACTCAGTAAACGTTTGGGAACTGAGGAGACACATTTTTGAAGCTTCTCAGGTGGAATTCTTTCCCATTCTTGCTTGATGTACAGCTTAAGTTGTTCAACAGTCCGGGGGTCTCCGTTGTGCTATTTTAGGCTTCATAATGCGCCACACATTTTCAATGGGAGACAGGTCTGGACTACAGGCAGGCCAGTCTAGTACCCGCACTCTTTTACTATGAAGCCACATTGATGTAACATGTGGCTTGGCATTGTCTTGCTGAAATAAGCAGGGGCGTCCATGGTAACGTTGCTTGAATGGCAACATATGTTGCTCCAAAACCTGTATGTACCTTTCTGCATTAATGGCGCCTTCACAGATGTGTAAGTTACCCATGTCTTGGGCACTAATACACCCCCATACCATCACACATGCTGGTTTTTACACTCTGCACCTATAACAATCCGGATGGTTCTTTTCCTCTTTGGTCCGGAGGACACGACGTCCACAGTTTCCAAAAACAATTTGAAATGTGGACTCGTCAGACCACAGAACACTTTTCCACTTTGTATCAGTCCATATTTGCTGAGCTCAGGCGCAGCGAAGCCAACGGCGTTTCTGGGTGTTGTTGATAAACGGCTTTCGCCTTGCATAGGAGAGTTTTAACTTGCACTTACAGATGTAGCGACCAACTGTAGTTACTGACAGTGGGTTTCTGAAGTGTTCCTGAGCCCATGTGGTGACATCCTTTACACACTGATGTCGCTTGTTGATGCAGTACAGCCTGAGGGATCGAAGGTCACGGGCGTAGCTGCTTACGTGCAGTGATTTCTCCAGATTCTCTGAACCCTTTGATGATATTACGGACCGTAGATGGTGAAATCCCTAAATTCCTTGCAATAGCTGGTTGAGAAAGGTTTTTCTTAAACTGTTCAACAATTTGCTCACGCATTTGTTGACAAAGTGGTGACCCTCGCCCCATCCTTGTTTGTGAATGACTGAGCATTTCATGGAATCTACTTTTATACCCAATCATGGCACCCACCTGTTCCCAATTAGCCTGTTCACCTGTGGGATGTTCCAAATAAGTGTTTGATGAGCATTCCTCAACTTTATCAGTATTTATTGCCACCTTTCCCAACTTCTTTGTCACGTGTTGCTGGCATCAAATTCTAAAGTTAATGATTATTTGCAAAAAAAAAAAAAAAATGTTTATCAGTTTGAACATCAAATATGTTGTCTTTGTAGCATATTCAACTGAATATGGGTTGAAAAGTATACTTTTGACCCAGCACATTTGCTCACATTTTCAGTAGACCCATAATAAATTCATAAAAGAACCAAACTTCATGAATGTTTTTTTGTGACCAACAAGTATGTGCTCCAATCACAAACTAATAAGAGCTCAAGACAGCCATGACATTATGTTCTTTACAAGTGTATGTCAACTTTTGACCACGACTGTAGTTATTTCCCCCTAAAGAGATCCTCTGATATTGCTCATGCTCACTTAGTCTGGTGACTTTTAGGGTCTGCATTCATTCTCAGAATTGGATCACTGATGTAGAATCACCAGCCAGCTATTTTGTTGATAATGCTACATGGCACTGGCTTTTTAGCTCTAGTCTGTGAATGAATACAGATCCAAACGTAGAAGGAAGGGACAATTGGAGTGACCCATGCAGCAAATCCATCACCCAGGAAGCCTTACCCTGTCCTTCACTATGATACACTTTGAAGGGGGAGGAGACAAGACAATGAACGCAGCATTAGTCGTGAGTTAAACGTCTGGAGGCTCTACTCCTGACAGATCGACAATACCAAAAAAAACAATATCGACTTCAGTACACACAATGACTCTCCTACACTCTCTTGCCTCTGCTGTTGTTTCCCATCACAGAAAAACATAGATTCTGTTTTGAATGGTAAAACTCAAATGACAATCTCTGTCTAGATTGAATGCAAGTCAGCGGTTTAACATCACAGTCAGACCTAGAGATGGGAACTGATAAGAATGTTCCGGTTCCGATTCCACTTAACGATACGGTTTCTTACGGTTCTCTAATTGATTCTTATTTTGGGGGAAAAAGAGGGACAAAAAGGTGGGTTAACATCAATTTTCTTAAGTTGGGAGGCAGCAGGACCTTCAAAGCCTACAGTTAAAGTTAAAGTTTAAGTGCCAATGATTGTCACACACACACTAGGTGTGGTGAAATTTGTCCTCTGCATTTATTATAAGAAAATGGAAGTTTGGGAACAACAGCAACTCAGCCACGAAGTGGTAGGCCACGTAAACTGACAGAGAGGGGTCAGCAGATGCTGAAGCGCATACTACAAAGACTTTCTGCACAGTCAGTTGCTACAGAGCTCCAAACTTCATGTGACCTTCCAATTAGCCCACGTACAGTACGCAGTGGAATGGGTTTCCATGGCTGACCAGCTGCATCTAAGCCAAACATCATCGAGTCCAATGCAAAGCGTCGGATGCAGTGGTGTAAAGCACGTCGCCACTGGACTCTAGAGCAGTGAAGACGCCTTCTCTGGAGCGATGAATCACGCTTTTCCATCTGGCAATCTGATGGACGAGTCTGGGTTTGGAGATTGCCAGGAGAACAGTACATTTCGGACTGCATTGTGCCGAGTGGGGAATTTGGTGGAGGAGGAACTAAGGTGTGGGGTTGTTTTTCAGGAGTTTAGTTCCAGTGAACATAACTTTGAATGCTCCAGGATACCAAAACATTTTGGACAATTCCACGCTCCCAACCTTGTGGGAACAGTTTGGAGCGGGGCCCCTTCCTCTTCCAACATGACTGTGCACCAGTGCACAAAGCAAGGTCCATAAAGACATGGATGACAGAGTCTGGTGTGGATGAACTTGACTGGCCTGCACAGAGTCCTGACCTGAACCCCGATAGAACACCTTTGGGATGAATTAGAACGGAGACTGAGAGCAATGCGCTTTTGGAAGAATGGTGGACAATTCCTATAAACACACTCCGTAACCTTGTGGACAGCCTTCCCAGAAGAGTTGAAGCTGTAATAGCTGCAAAAGGTGGACCCACATCATATTGAACCCTATGGGTTAGGAATGGGATGGCACTTCAAGTTCATATGTGAGTCAAGGGAGGTGGCCAAATACTTTTGGCAATATAGCGTATTTGTTATAATTGTGATGATTATAACTTACAGCTCATGAAAAAATTAAAAGAAAATATCAGAAAATGTGTGGTTTGAAAAACTGTAATCACAATCATAACAAATAAAAGAATGAAAAATCTTACTTTGTATGTAATGAATTAATATGTTATTAGTTGACATAAATTGACTTTTACACAATATTCCTCTTTTTGGAGTTTTAAATGTATAATATGACTGACTGAAAATCTGGTGGGACGAAAACATGCATTTTTTTCTCTTAAACATTAACCTACCAAAAAAAAAAGAGTATCTGCAGTGGCAAATAGGTGCAAGCTTTTGACCACAAACTTAGTTTTGACCACAAACATTGGTTTTGCGGCATATACTCTGCGCTTTGGAGCCAGTCAGAATCTGTTTCTCGGCATGCTCATCTGAATTCACTTAAATTTAACAAATAATAGCGCTAACATGATAAGCGGTGAGTTAGTACCTGTTGTATTTAAATGGCGTGCTAGCGTTACTGCTGCTGGGGTGAGATAGGAGTGGTTCATTCATTTTAGGGCTGCGACAACTAATCGATTAAATCGATTATAAAAATAGTTGGCGATTAATTTAGTCATCGATTTGTTGGATTTATGCTATGTGCAGAGGCAATTTATTTATTTTTTCATTTTTTATAAACCTTTATTTATAAACTGCAACATGTACAAACAGCGGAGAAACAATCAAAATAAGTATGGTGCCAGTATGCTGTTTGTTTTTTTTCCCAATAAAATACTGGAAAGGATAGAAATGTAGTTTGTCTCTTTTATCCGATTATTAATCGATTAATCGAAGTAATAATCGACAGATTAATCGATTATCAAATTAATCGTTCGTTGCAGCCCTAATTCATTTATGGTTATCGTAAGCCGTATGTTCGAATGTTTCAGAATTCTGTCCTCCTCTTGATGAAATAACACCTTTGCAATTACTAAAAGTAGCGCTGTTGCAATATTTTCTTGTAAAATGTAGCTAAGAGTTCTTGTTTGGGTCCGGAGCTGCCTTGTTGCTGTCTGACGTCACTACACACACCGTGTAGTGACTACATACCCACCCGCAAGAATCGTTAAAGGGAATCTGTCATGATCCGTGGTCTGTTAGATTTGGACTCCATTGGTTCCTGTTTTTTTGCACCCTTGTTTGTTTTGGTTACCATGGTTGCTTATTATTCCCACCTGTCTCTGATTAGTGTTCGCCCGCTCACCTGCTGCCCGAGCACTGGTCAGAGGCATTATTTTAAGCCTGCCTTTGCCGGTCAGTCGGCCCGGCGTCATTCTGTCACGGTTTGGGTCGCAGCTTACCTGCGGGGTCGTTCCTCCCAGATGCAGAACGGACAACTCCGGACGAAAACGTGAAGGTAGGATATGATTTATTCCTCATAAATCATCCAACTTAGAAAATATTAGGGGTGTAACGGTACGTGTATTTGTATTGAACCGTTTCGGTACGGGGGTTTCGGTTCGGTTCGGAGGTGTACATGTAAAAGCCAGAGCTGGAAGACCCTCCTGCCTCGTTAAGATATCCCGTTTGGGAACACTTTGGCTGCGCGATACAACAATGGAGGACGGAGGTTTGCCGACATTGTTCAGCAGCTGCTTCTGACAACACGTCAAACATGCTAACCCATTTGAAGCATCACCACCGCATTCAAGCAACCTCTCCTCGGCGAGTCAGGCAGGGCTAAAGCAATAATAACAGCAAAAACAAGAACAATAAGCCCATATATCCTCTTACTGCCAAGTTAGCCAGGCTGGGGGGGGGAGGAAATAAAAGGTAATCTGAAGCTGAGTTGACTTGAAACTAGGGATGATGTTTGATAAGAAATTATCGAGTTCGAGCCTATTATCGAATCCTCTTATCGAACCGATTCCTTATCGATTCTCTTATCGAGTCCAGATAGGTTGTTGTATATGAAAAAAACCACACAATATTTGGTTTAACAAAAGCTCACTTTTATTATATAAGAAAAAAAATGTAATCTAATAAATAAATAAATATTGACTGTTACCCCCCTAAAAAAATTTAATAAATAAATATTGACTGTTGTTACTTAAAGTATATTAAGTGGGATTTTTCAGAAAAACAAATATATACAGTAACACAAAAACAACCTGTCTCTGTGATCACTATAGGTGTATAAATAATAATATAGTGTTAAATAAAATCAGTCCCTTGGGCACAAAACTGAAAATAATACAACTCTCCAAAAAGTGCACTTCTGCTGCTACCGTATTTTTCGGACTATAAGTCGCAGTTTTTTTTTCATAGTTTGGCCGGGCTCCAGTGCGACTTATGTATGTTTTTTTTCCTTTTTTATTATGCATTTTCGGCAGGTTCGACTTATACTCCGGTGCGACTTATACTCCGAAAAATACGGGTATTTGACATAACTGTTTGTTATGATGCTTTGACATTTTTGCACTTTATTTCTTTATTGAAAGAAAATTCTACGAAGATAAAAGTTGCGTGCAAATGTGGTTACAATGCTAAAAAATGAAAAGTTAAAAGCTAAAAAAAAGAAATACATAATTTCTTTATAGGGGGAAATATGTTATGAGCTAGGGCAGGGGTCGGGAAACTTTTTGGCTGAGAGAGCCATGAAAGCCAAATATTTTAAAATTTATTTCCGTAAGAGCCGTATAAAAACACTGAATACAATTAAATACGTGCATTTTTAAGTTAGACCAACATTTTTAGAGTATCGTAAGTTTCTTATTATTTTTAATAACAGTGTTATTGTGAAGCTAACCATTAATAAATACAATACTTCTTACCATTAATGCGACTTCTGGTGCTGCATGGTTTTGCTGATGGCTTTGTAGTCTGGTTGATACGTGGTTATTCTTAACACTGTAATTAACAGCGGAATTATTCATTATTTATCGTGTTAAGCAATGTCAGCTACGATTTATCTGAGAGCCAGATGCAGTCATCAAAAGAGCCTTATCTGGCTCTAGAGCATGGGTGTCAAACTCTGGCCCGCGGGCCAAATTTGGCCCGTAATTTCACTCGGCCCTTGAGGCGATATCAAATTAACACTAAAGCTGGCCCGTCGATTTTATATTGCGGCGGTGCCGCGGTAACACTGCAATCACCGCTAATTCTAATACTTGCCAACCCTCCCGGGAGTCTTCTAAACTTCAGCGCTACCTCCCAAAAATCGTCAGGTCTGCTTTTCAGCCAGTCCAACGAGTGCTGGCCCAGTCACATAACATGTGCAGCTTCTGCACGCACACACGAGTGAATGCAACACATACTTCATCAACAGCGATACAGGTCACACTGAGGGTAGCCGAATAAAAAACGTTAACACTGTTAGAAATATACGTCACTCTGTGAATCCACACCAAACAAGAATGACAAACATATTTTGGGAGAACATCTACACCGTAACACAAAATAAACACAACACAACAACTACCCAGAACCCTTTGCAGCACTAACTCCCCCCCCCCCCCCACACACACACCTTGTGTGTGTGGGGGGGGGAGGTTTGGTGGTAGCAGGGGTGTATTTTGTAGCGTCCCAGAAGAGTTAGTGCTGCAAAGGAATCTGGGTATTTGTTCTGTTGTGTTTATGTTGTGTTACGGATATGATTTACAAATTATTTAAATTATTTGTTTATTATTTACAAATAAACGCCCTTGGGCAAATAACCGGCCATGTCCTAATAGCCGCCCGGGGTCTGACCCCATTTTGTGAATTAACCGCCTCTTCCTAATAACCGCCTATGTCCAAATAGCCGCCCATGGGCTGTTATTTGCATAATTTAGATTAAAATGCTACTGGGGTTGCGTTTGCTGCAGTATTATTGTTTTGATGGTTTTATAGAGTACTTGGTACCATAATCTTATTTTTCCTGTATGCTGCTTTATTTAAAACTTGGAGTACTGTAGCCTTTATTTTATTTAAGTGACAGTATTATTGTTCTGTTTTGATGGTGGGTTTTATACTTGAGTACTTGGTACCATAATTTTATTTTTTATTTTTTTTATTTTTTTATTTTATTTGCTGCTTTATTTAAAAAGTTTATTTATTTTTAGTATTGGTATTCTATTTGACAATTGTTGCACTACTGCCATGTAGAGGCCTTGTTGATCTCGTCTTTTGATAGCCTACCTCATGTTGATCTCTTATTGTTTTGTTTGTATGTTTTGTTGCGTTTGGACCAGTTGTTCCTCCCAGGGAATTCAAGTCGCTAGTCGCTCACAAGCTCTTTACGACACTTAAAGCTGAGTAGAAGAACCACCAGAGACAGAATAGGTATTTTGTAATATATTTGCAAAGCTTTGTAAATATACTGAGACCAGTTCAGCATAGAACATTCAATCGCGCAGCTAAGATGGTCTCTCCTCAAAAATGGAAACCTTCTCTTCTATAAAGTCTCTCTCCCTCCCACCCTCGTTGTCTTGTCTTTCCAGCCTAAACACATGCCCATTGTCCTCCGCACCTGGACATAAGAATAAATAAGAAGAAGGAGTATCTCTCTTTCTTACATTCCACACTCAAGGTTAGCACACAGTATTTGCAGACAACCAAAAGACCACAATTGGAAGAAAAACCCTAGCTGTTTTGTAATATGATTATGAAATTAAAGAAGTAACACTTAAATACGGATATATGTAAATATCTGCCTCCGACAGTTTACAATAGCTTTTACATTTAAAGTTTTTTGTACGGAAAAAAAGTACTGGACAGTAACCATTGTAACCAAATAATGGCCTGGTGCAGGCTGGTGCAAAAATAAATAAAAGCCTTGTGCAAATAACCGCCTGCTTCTTTTAAACGCCTGTCTCCAAAATCGATTTTGTGAAATAAAAATGTACGGTATATAAGTCGCACTGGAGTATAAGTCGCACCTGCCGAAAATGCATAATAAAGAAGGAAAAAAACATATATAAGTCGCACTGGAGTATAAGTCGCACCTGCCGACAATGCATAATAAAGAAGGAAAAAAAACATATATAAGTCACACTGGAGCCTGGCCAAACTATGAAAAAAACTGCAACTTATAATCCGAAAAATACGGTATGTTATGCCATTGTTTACAAAATTGGTAAATAAATAACCAAAAAATTTATATTTTGTTGTTTTCTTACTGTACCGAAAATGAACCGAACCGTGACCTCTAAACCGAGGTACGTACCGAACCGAAATTTCTGTGTACCGTTACACCCTTACAAAATACAAGCAAACAAAAAAGGCAAGCGTGCCTAACACACGGGAAGGTAAGGCAAAAACTTAGAACTATGGACATGGAACACTCACGAAACTGTGGCATGAAACAAACAAGACTTACGTAGCAGGTTGCGTGAAGCAAACAACGACGCCAGGCCGACTGAATGGCAAAGGCGGGCTTAAATAATGCCTCTGATCAGTGCTCGGGCAGCAGGTGAGCGGGCGAACACTAATCAGAGACAGGTGGGAATAATAAGCAACCATGGTAACCAAAACAAACAAGGGTGCACAAAAACAGGAACCAATGGGAGTCCAAATCTAACAGAACATAACAAAACATTGATCCACGGATCATTGACAGTATTGTTGGAAAAAAAAAATGGCAAGCGATCCCGTGGAACCGGTCCTGAACGAGAACCGGTTTTTCAATTCCCATCCCTGGTCACATCACACAAAGTACACAAAAAAAAAGATGCTAACCACTTTGTCCTCCTTTGTGGCATGCAGTCCCGGGTTGCAGTAAGAATTAGGAAAAGTGTGTGAGAAAGTGCAACAAGAAATAAAAGGGTGAGTAAAATGAATGCGAGGGACATTTTTAAAGGGTATGTTTTGTCATGATTGGATGGAAAATATGGAGGGAAGACAGTAGAAAAGTAAGGAGGGAAATGGGGAGAGAAGGTGTAGCACATGTTTGTTAATTACATTTAGCAAACATACAAGCAGTTTATGAGCACAGACATGAGTAGCTGCAGAAACATGCATGATTGTCATGACCTTGGTTTGATATCAGGATGTCACCACACTTGCCGGAATATAACACTGTACGTGTCACATTTAAAAATAAAAACTAGGGATGTCTGATAAAGGCTTTTTTGCTGATATCCGATATTGTCCAACTCTTAATTACCGATTCCGATATCAATCCGATATATACAGTCGTGGAATGAACACATTATTATGCCTAATTTGGTTGTGATGCCCCGCTGGATGCATTAAACAATGTAACAAGGTTTTCCATGGAAAAAAAAATGCCAACATGGCACTGCCATATTTATTATTGAAGTCACAAAGTGCATTTTTTTTTTTTTTAACATGCCTCAAAACAGCAGCTTGGAATTTGGGACACACTCTCCCTGAGAGAGCATGAGGAGGTTGAGGTGGGCGGGGTTTTTGGGGGTAGGGGGTAGCGGGGGGGTGCATATTGTAGCGTCCCGGAAGAGTTAGTGCTGCAAGGGCTTCTGGGTATTTGTTCTGTTATGTTTATGTTGTGTTACGGTTGCGGATGTTCTCCCGAAATGTGTTTGTCATTCTTGTTTGGTGTGGGTTCACAGTGTGGCGCATATTTGTAACAGTGTTAAAGTTGTTTATACGGCCGCCCTCAGTCTGACCTGTATGGCTGTTGACCAAGTATGATTTGCATTCACTTGTGTGTGTGAAAAGCCGTAGATATTATGTGACTGGGCCGGCACGCAAAGGCAGTGCCTTTAAGGTTTATTGGCGCGCTGTACTTCTCCCTACGTCCGTGTACACAGCGGCGTTTTAAAAAGTCATAAATTTTACTTTTTGAAACCGATAATTTCCGATATTACTTTTCAAAGCATTTATCGGCCGATAATATCGACAGTCCAATATTATCGGACATCTCTAATAAAAACTCAAATTGTATTAATCTATTCCTGTTTTAGTTAGTGTTGTTGATTAGTCAGAACCATAACCATACATACAGTGCATCCAGAAAGTATTCACAGCGCTTCACTTTTTACAAATTGTGTTTTGTTACAGCCTTTTTCTACGGACAATACCCAATAATGACAATGTGATTTTTTTTTTTTTTTTGCAAATGTATTAAAAATAAGGTACTAAAAATCACATGTACATAAGTATTCACAGCCTTTGCGCAATAGTTTGTTGATGCACCTTTGGCAGCAATTACAGCCTCAAGTCCTTTTGAATACGATGCCTTAGCAAAATTATCTTTGGGCAGTTTCGCCCATTCCCTCTTTGCAGCACCTCTCAAGTTCCATCAGACTGGATAGGAAGCATTGGTTTTTCATCCAGGATGTCTCTGTACATTGCTGCATTCATATTTCCCTCTATCCTGACAAGTCTCCCAGGTCCAGCCACTAGAAAAACATCACCATATCATGATGCTGCCACCACCATGCTTCACTGCAGGGATGGTGTTGGCCTGGTTTCCTCCGAACATGATGTCTGGAATTCACCCCAGAGTTCAATCTTTGTCTCATCAGACCAGAGACTTGTGTTTATCATGGTCTGAGAGTCTTTCAGGTGCATTTTGGCAAACAATGTACTAAGAAATGGCTTCAGCCTGGCCACTACAACATAAAGGTCTGATTGGTGGTTTTGCTAGAAAGATGATTGTCCATCTAGACCAGGGGTGTCAAACTCAAATACAGAGTGGGCCAAAATTTAAAACTGAACAAAGCCGCGGGCCAAGGTTGAACAAATTAACCTTTTAATAGGAACCCAAAAAGTTTTGCATTGAATATTGAACAAGCAAGGCTTATATAACTTTATAGTGACATGCAAAATCGAGTTTCAAATAATAATAATTAAAAAATATGAATGGCATATCAAATACAATTCAAACAAAAATAGAATGCCTCTTTTTTATTTGCAGCCTTCTGAGTTAAATATCAACATTAACTTTTTCCACTGGCTAATAAATTTGAAAATAAAATAACAATTAATAAAACAACCATTCAGGACTTTAAACTGCTCAGTTTGCAACACACTGATCTAATCTGATGTGCCCAAGCCAGATACCTGACATCTTTTCTTGGATGCTAGTTCATTAATGTCGGGGCTCAGGCTTTGAGCTGAGGCAACCTTCATTATCGAACGAAGGTGTTCATCAGTCATTATATCTCGTAGTCCACCCGGACCACAGTCTTGGGGGCGTGCCTTAAATGCACTGCCTTTAACGTACTCTACGAGCTGTCGTCGCGTCCGCTTTTCATCCATTCTAACATTGTTCAGACCCAGTTACAAGATACAGTATGTGCGGCTTCTGTACGCACACACGAGTAAGTGCAACGCATACTTCATCAACAGCGATACAGGTTACACTGTATATATATATATATATATATATATATATATATATATATGTGTGTATTTATGTAGGTATAAATATATATATATATATATATATATATATATATATATATATGCATATATATATATATATATATATACATACCTACATAAATACACATATATATGCAAATATATTCATTGGATGGATGGAGTATATTTAAGTAACACATTCATTGCATTTCTTAGTAATTAATTACATTTATTAAAGCATAATTCCGTTAGTAATTCAATTACTTTTTTTGGGAAAGCAACGGGAACTATATTTCATTACTTTTTAAAAGTAATTTGACGAACACTGCCCATCTTTAATGCACAACATTTTCTGTGAACAAAGTACCTTTGATGGGTTCCAACCCATCTATAACCCAATTGAGGACAAACAGTATAGAACATGGATAGATGGATATACTTCTCCCTCTTGGCATCCAGCCACCTGTTTATAATACAGTATATGTTCGTAAACAAACATTGACTCCTCTGAGCTGAACAATCTGTTCACAGACATTGTAAAAAACTGTTTCAGAGTAGTAAAACTTAAATAGTACTTAAGTTAAATAATATCTATAAACCCAAGAACGTACAGGTTCTGGTAGAAGAAAAACCCATGTTGCCTGCGCAGTACCAGTGACTCAACACCTAGACCAGTGTTTTTCAACCACTGTGCCGCGGCACACTAGTGTGCCGTGAGATACAGTCTGGTGTGCCGTGGGAGATTATCTAATTTCCCAAAATATTTTTTTACAAACCAGTAATTATAGTCTGCAAATGATGTGTTGTTGTTGAGTGTCGGTGCTGTCTAGAGCTCGGCAGAGTAACTGTGTAATACTCTTCCATATCAGTAGGTGGCAGCAGATATCTAATTGCTTTGTAGATGTCGGAAACAGCGGGAGGCATTGTGCAGGTAAAATTGAGTCTAATGCTCAAACTAAAAATAAACAAAAGGTGAGTGCCCCTAAGAAAAGGCATTGAAGCTTAGGGAAGGCTATGCAGAACAAAACTAAAACTGAACTGGCTACAAAGTAAAGAAAAACAGAATGCTGGACGACAGCAAAGACTTACTGTGGAGCAAAGACGGCATCCGAACATGACATGACAATCAACAATGTCCCCACAAAGAAGGATAAAAACAACTAAAATCTTCTTGATTGCTAAAACAAAGTAGATGCGAGAAATATCGCTCAAAGGAAGACATGAAACTGCTACAGGAAAATACCAAAAAAACAGAAAAATCCACCAAAATAGGAGCGCAAGACAAGAACTAAAACGGGAAAACACCAAAAAACTCCAAATGAGTCAGGGAGGGATGTGACAGGTGGTGACAGTACACCTACTTTGAGACAAGAGCTATATTGATGCATGCTTGGTAATGGTTTAAAGTCATATCCAACAATTGCGACAACGACTTTTTACTGTCAACTGAGTTTTATTTTTTTAATGATGTCTGCCTCCGGATTTTGTCAACGCAAAAAATGTGCCTTGGCTCAAAAAGGGTTGAAAAACAGGTATATAATTGCTTTGTAGATGTCGGAAACAGTGGGAGGCATCGTGCAGGTAAAATTGAGTCTAATGCTCAAACTAAAAATAAACAAAATGTGAGTGCCCCTAAGAAAAGGCATTGAAGCTTAGGGAAGGCTATGCAGAACAAAACTAAAACTGAACTGGCTACAAAGTAAACAAAAACAGAATGCTGGACGACAGCAAAGACTTACTGTGGAGCAAAGACGGCGTCCACAAAGTACATCCGAACATGACATGACAATCAACAATGTCCCCACAAAGAAGGATAAAAACAACTAAAATCTTCTTGATTGCTAAAAACAAAGTAGATGAGGGAAATATCGCTCAAAGGAAGACATGAAACTGCTACAGGAAAATACCAAAAAAAGAGAAAAATCCACCAAAATAGGAGCGCAAGACAAGAACTAAAACGGGAAAACACCAGAAAACTCCAAATAAGTCAGGGAGGGATGTGACAGGTGGTGACAGTACACCTACTTTGAGACAAGAGCTATATTGATGCATGCTTGGTTATGCTTTAAAGTCATATCCAACAATTGTGACAATGACTTTTTACTGTCAACTGAGTTTTGTTTTTTTAATGATGTCTGCCTCCAGATTTTGTCAACGCAAAAAATGTGCCTTGGCTCAAAAAGGGTTGAAAAAGCACCGACCTAGACAATCGCTGACCCCAGAAAGACTCCACAAAATCAAAGCCCATACTAGTGTACGGCACACATTATATGATTAAAATGATCCGTTCCTCCATCAGTCATTGATGACAGCCGTCACCTTGCATAATACAGATGATGAAAAGACACGACTACTCAGGAAAATGCAGTACCACACCGTTGTGTAATGAAGTGATGGCACATTGTTAACAGTGTGAATGCTGCGGACCGGTAGTGAGATCACACAGCAGGGATCGAGCCAGTCTGAACGGAGATCTGGCAGAGCTGAACAAGGCCCAGCTTGAGTGCGCCCCGCAACCAAGAATCAACTAAAGTGGATAATAATAGCCAGTCCAACTGTATTGACACTATTCGATGAAAGTCAACTCAATACCATTCAGCATTTTAAACTAACCATTCCAGGTTTACTCCTGCATGTATTGTTAAAGGGGAACATTATCACCAGACCTATGTAAGCGTCAATATATACCTTGATGTTGCAGAAAAAAAGACCATATATTTTTTTAACCGATTTCCGAACTCTAAATAGGTGAATTTTGCCGAATTAAACGCCTTTCTATTATTCGCTCTCGGAGCGATGACGTCACAACGTGGCGTCACATCGGGAAGCAATCCGCCATTTTCTCAAACACCGAGTCAAATCAGCTCTGTTATTTTCCGTTTTTTCGACTGTTTTCCGTACCTTGGAGACATCATGCCTCGTCGGTGTGTTGTCGGAGGGTGTAACAACACGAACAGGGACGGATTCAAGTTGCACCAGTGGCCCAAAGATGCGAAAGTGGCAAGAAATTGGACGTTTGTTCCGCACACTTTACCGACGAAAGCTATGCTACGACAGAGATGGCAAGAATGTGTGGATATCCTGCGACACTCAAAGCAGATGCATTTCCAACGATAAAGTCAAAGAAATCTGCCGCCAGACCCCCATTGAATCTGCCAGAGTGTGTGAGCAATTCAGGGACAAAGGTCCTCGGTAGCACGGCAAGCAATGGCGGCAGTTTGTTCCCGCAGACGAGCGAGCTAAACTCCCTGGATGTCTTGGCTCACACCGTCCCTTATGCCACCGAAGATGATCAAGAGAAGAATATCGACCCTAGCTTCCCTGGCCTGCTGACATCAACTCCAAAACTGGACGGATCAGCTTTCAGGAAAAGAGAGCGGATGAGGGTATGTCTACAGAATATATTAATTGATGAAAACTGGGCTGTCTGCACTCTCAAAGTGCATGTTGTTGCCAAATGTATTTCATATGCTGTAAACCTAGTTCATAGTTGTTAGTTTCCTTTAATACCAAACAAACACATAGCAATCGTTGGTTAGAAGGCGACCGCCGAATTCGTCCTCGCTTTCTCCCGTGTCGCTGGCTGTCGTGTCGTTTTCGTCGGTTTCGCTTCCATACGGTTCAAACCGATATGGCTCAATAGCTTCAGTTTCTTCTTCAATTTCGTTTTCGCTACCTGCCTCCACACTACAACCATCCGTTTCAATACATGCGTAATCTGTTGAATCGCTTAAGCCGCTGAAATACGAGTCTGAATCCGAGCTAATGTCGCTATTCCTTGCTGTTCTATGCGCCATGTTTGTTTGTGTTGGCATCACTATGTGACGTCACAGGAAAATGTATAACGATGGTTAAAATCAGGCACTTTGAAGCTTTTTTTAGGGGTATTGCGTGATGGGTAAAATTTTGAAAAAAACCTCGAAAAATATAATAAGTCACTGGGAACTGATTTTTAATGGTTTTAACCCTTCTGAAATAGTGATAATGTTCCCCTTTAAACGTACCTCGCCAAAACACCAACAAAAGTTTATTAACCTTTGAATGCACAACCTACTAATACCTACATCCTAAGGTTGTACGGTATACCGGTACTAGTATAGTATCGCGGTACTAATGAATCAAAAACGGTACCATCCTCTATTTGAAAATGCATTTATTTTTTAACGGGCATGACGGCACTGAACTACAGTCGTGGTCAAAAGTTGACATTCACTTAGTCAAGGTTCTGCTGTATATACATTTTGATATATTTGACTCTGATCTTTAGTTCAGCCTACATTTGTGCGATAAATAAAGTCCATCCTATCCTGTCAAGCATTCGGTCACAGTGTGAATGATAGTCAGCTCAGCTGCTTGGTTCCTGAACAGATTGGGCAACAGCAGGGCCAGGGTAGAGGGATCAGGGCCAGCTAAGACACCCAGGAGTAGACCTCTCTCTTGGGTTGGAGAAAACTTGAATGGAAAAAAGGTTGTCTTGAAATAGCGTGTATGCTTGTTGGATGGAAATAAGCCATAATTAAGTAGGTAAACAAGTGGTGGTGAAAATGTATATTTACCTTAAAGTACCAGTAGAGTGGAAAACAAGTTGACTTTATATGCATAATTGTGTTTCATTGTATCCATTAATCCATATCCAATTGTATTTACAATCCGAAAAGTATGTGAAAATACCGTCTCAACATCACAAAATGCTACAAATTCAGTCAGCTATTTTTAATGTTCCGCTCCGAATACCTTCGGCTATTTCCGAAAGACATGTAGACGAGCTGTCTATCATTCACAATCCCTATATAAAACATGAACATATGTTTTTCTTT